>NW_019154123.1:24484452-24672934 GCF_002288905.1 Enhydra lutris kenyoni
CCTGACTTGTTAATTTTAGCCATTCTGACTGGAGTGAGGTGGTATCTTATTGTGGTTTTGATTTGTATTTCCCTGATGCCGAGTGATGTGGAGCACTTTTTCATGTGTCTGTTGGCTATCTGGATGTCTTCTTTGCAGAAATGTCTTGTTCTCTGCCCATTTCTTGATTGGGTTATTTGTTCTTTGGGTGTTGAGTTTGATAAGTTCTTTATAGATTTTGGATACTAGCCTTTTATCTGGTATGTCATTTGCAAATATCTTCTCCCATTCTGTCAGTTGTCTTTTGGTTTTGTTGACTGTTTCCTTTGCTGTGCAAAAGCTTTGATCTTGATGAAGTCCCAATAGTTCATATTTTTGCCCTTGCTTCTGTTGCCTTTGGTGATGTTTCTAGGAAGAAGTTGCTGTGGCTGAGGTCGAAGAGGTTGCTGCCTGTATACTCCTCAAGGATATTCATGGATTCGTGCCTCACATTGAGGTCTTTCATCCATTTTGAGTCTGTTTTTGTGTGTGGTATAAGGAAATGGTCCAGTTTCATTCTTCTGCATGTGGCTGTCTAGTTTTCCCAACACCATTTGTTGAAGAGACTGTCTTTTTTCCATTGGACATTCTTTCCTGCTTTGTCAAAGATTAGTTGACCGTAGAGTTGAGGGTCTATTTCTGGGCTCTCTATTCTGTTCCATTGATCTATGTGTCTGTTTCTGTGCCAGTACCATACTGTCTTGATGATTACAACTTTGTCATAGAGCTTGAAGTCTGGAATTGCGATGCCACCAACTTTGACTTTCTTTTTCAACATTCCTCTGGCTATTCGGGATCTTTTCTGGCTCCATATAAATTTTAGGATTATTTGTTCCATTTCTTTGAAAAAAAATTGATGGTATTTTGATAGGGATTGCATTAAATGTGTAGATTGCTCTAGGTAACATAGACATTTTCACAATATTTGTTCTTCCAATCCATGAGCATGGAACGTTTTTCCATTTCTTCATGTCTTCCTCAATTTCTTCCATGAGTACTTTACAGTTTTCTGAGTACAGATTCTTTGCCTCTTTGGTTAGGTTTATTCCTAGGCATCTTATGGTTTTGGGTGCAATTGTAAATGGGATTGACTTCTTAATTTCTCTTTCTTCAGTCTTGTTGTTGGTATATAAAAATGCCACTGGTTTCTGTGCATTGATTTTATATCCTGACACTTTACTGAATTTCTGTATGAGTTCTACCAGTTTGGGAGTAGAGTCTTTTGGGTTTTCCACATAAAGTATCATATTATCTGCAAAGAGTGAGAGTTTGACTTCTTCTTTGCCAATTTGGATGCCTTTTATTTCTTTTTGTTGTCTGATTGCTGAAGCTAGGACTTCTAGTACTATGTTAAGTAGCAGTGGTGATAGTGGACATCCCTGCTGTGTTCCTGACCTTAGGGGAAAAGCTCTCAGTTTTTCCCCATTAAGAATGATGTTTGCTGTGGGTTTTTCATAGATGGCTTTGATGATATTGATGTATATACCCTCTGTCCCTACATTTTGCAGAGTTTTGATCAAGAATGGATGTTGTACTTTGTCAAATGCTTTTTCAGCATCTATTGAGAGTATTATATGGTTCTTGCTCTTTCTTTTATTAATGTATTGTATCACATTAATTGATTTGTGGATGTTGAACCAGCCTTGAGGCCCAGGAATAAATCCCGCTTGGCTATGGTGAATGATCCTTTTAATGTACTGTTGGTTCCTATTGGCTAGTATTTTGGTGAGAATTTTCACCTCTGTGTTCATCAAGGATATTGGTCTATAATTCTCCTTTTGGGTGGGATCTTTGTCTGGTTTTGGGATCAAGGTAATGCTGACCTCATAAAATGAGTTTGGAAGTTTTCCTTCCATTTCTATTTTTTGGAACAGTTTCAAGAGAATAGGAATTAATTCTTCTTTAAATGTTTGGTAGAATTCCCCTGGGAAGCCATCTGGCCCTGGGCTCTTGTTTGTTGGGAGATTTTTGATGGCTGCTTCAATCTCTTTACTGGTCATGGATCTGTTCAGGTTTTTTTTTAATGTCTTCCTGGTTCAGTTTTGGTAATTTATATGTCTCTAGGAATGCATCCATTTCTTCCAGATTGTGAAATTTGCTGGCATATAGTTGCTCATAATGTGTTCTTATGATTATTTGTATTTCTTTGGTGTTGGTTGTGATTGCTCCTCCTACATTCATAATTTTATTTATTTGGGTCCTTTCTCTTTTCTTTTTGATAAGTCTGGCCAGGGGTTTTATCAATCTTATTAATTCTTTCAAAGAACCAGCTCCTAGTTTCGTTGATTTGTTCTACTGTTCTTTTGGTTTCGATTTTGTTGATTTCTGCTCTGATCTTTATTATTTCTCTTCTCCTGCTGGGTTTAGGCTTTGTTTACTGTTCTTTCTCCAGCTCCTTTAAGTGTAGGGTTAGTGTGTATTTAAAGACCTTTCTTGTTTCTTGAGAAAGGCTTGTATCACTATATACTTTCCTCTCAGGACCGCCTTTGCTGTGTCCCACAGATTTTGAACAGTTGTGTTTTCATTTTCATTTGTTTCCATGAATTTTTTCAATTCTTCTTTAATTTCCTGGTTGACCCATTCATTCTTTAGTAGGATTTTTTTAGCCTTCCTGTATTTGAGTTCTTTCCAACTTTCCTCTTGTGATTGAGTTCTAGCTTCAGAGCATTGTGGTCTGAAAATATGCAGAGAATGATCCCAACTTTTTGGTACCGGCTACAACCTGATTTATGACCCAGGATGTGATCTATTCTGGAGAATGTTCCATGTGCACTAGAGAAGAATGTGTATTCTCTTTTTTGGGGGGGATGGAATGTTCTGAATATATCTGTGATGTCCATCTTCTCCAGTGTGTCATTTAAGGCCTTTATTTCCTTATTGATCTTTTGCTTGGATGATCTGTCCATTTCAGTGAGGGGGTGTTGTTAAAGTCCCCTACTATTATTGTATTATTGTTGATGTGTTTTGATTTTGTTATTAATTGGTTTGTATAGTTGGCTGCTTCTATGTTAGGGGCATAGATATTTAAAATTGTTAGCTCCTCTTGTTGGACAGACCCTTTAAGTATGATATAGTGTCCTTCCTCATCTCCTATTAGAGTCTTTGGCTTAAAATCTAATTTATCAGATATGAGGATTGCCACCCCAGCTTTCTTTTGATGTCCCTTAGCATGGTAAATTGTTTTCCACCCCCTCACTTTAAATCTGGAGGTGTCTTTGGGTCTAAAATGAGTTTCTTGTTTACAGCATATTGATGGGTTTTGTTTTGTTTTTCCTTGAAAGATTGTTTATTTATTTATTTATTTGACAGACACAGATCACAAGTAGGCAGAGAGGCAGGCAGAGAGAGGAAGGGAAGAAGGCTCCCTGCTGAGCGGAGAGCCCGATGCGGGGCTCGATCCCAGGACCCTGGGATCATGACCTGAGCCGAAGGCAGAGGCTTTAATCCACTGAGCCACCCAGGCACCCCAGGTTTTGTTTTTTTAATCCATTCTGATACACTGTGTCTTTTAATTGGGGCATTTAGCTCATTTACATTCAGGGGAACCATTGAAAGATATGAATTTAGTGCCATTGTATTGCCTGTAAGGTGACTGTTACTGTATATTGTCTTTCCTCCTTTCTGGTCTACTACTTTTAAGCTCTCTCTTTGCTTAGAGGACCCCTTTCAATATTTCCTGTAGGGCTGGTTTGGTGTTTGCAAATTCTTTTAATTTTTGTTGTCCTGGAAGCTTTTTATCTCTCCTTCTATTTTCAGCGATAGCCTAGATGGATATAGTATTCTTGGCTGCATATTTTTCTCATTTAGTGCTCTGAATATATCATGCCAGTTCTTTCTGGCCTGCCAGGTCTCTGTGGATAAGTCTTCTGCCAATCTAATGTTTCTATCATTGTATGTTACAGACTTCTTGTCCCAAGCTGCTTTCAGGATTTTGTCTTTGTCACTAAGACTTGTAAATTTTATTATTAGATGACAGGGCATGGACCCATTTTTATTGATTTTAAGGGGGATTCTCTGTGCCTCCTGGATTTTGATGTTCTATTTAGGGAAATTCTCTGCTATAATAATTCTCTACTATAATAAAATAATCTACTGTAATTTGCTCCAATATACCTTCTGCCCCCCTCTCTCTTTCTTCTTTTTCTGGAATCCCAATTATTCTAATATTGTTTTGTTTTATGGTATCACTTATCTCTCAAATTCTCCCAGTAGTTGTTTGTCTCTCTTTTGCTCAGCTTCTTTGTTGTCTGTCATTTGGTCTTCTATATCATTAATTCTCTTTCCTGCCTCATTTATCCTAGCAGAAAAAGTCTCCTTTTTTTATTGCACCTCATTAATAGCTTTTTAAAAAAAATTTCAACTTGGTTAGATTTTAGTTCTTTTATTTCTCCAGAAAGGGATTTTATTTCTCCAGAAAAGGTTTCTCTAATATCTTCCATGCCTTTTTTGAGCCCAGCTAGCACCTTGAGAATTGTCATTCTGAACTCTGGTTCTGACATATTACCAATGTCCATATTGTTTAGGTCCCTAGCCGTTGGTACTTCCTCTTGTTCTTTTTTTTGTGGTGAATTTTTTGGCCTTGTCATTTTATCCAGATAAGAATATATGAACGAGAGAATAAAGTACTAAAAGGGTGGCAAAGACCTCAGAAAAAAGTATGCTAACCAAATCAGAAGAGGTCCAAAACCAGGGGGAGAAGAATGGGGGAAAAATAAATAAAATTTAAAATTTTATTTATATCTATATATCTATATATCTATACACACACACACACACACATACATATATAATTTTTTTATTATTTATAGATTAATATAACGTCTATTCATCTGAATAGAACAGAACAGAGCCACCCACTTGATTTTGGGTGTATTTTGGTCTTTTAGAAGAAACTACCTCCCAAAATGTTACAGAAAGAAAAGCTTTTATATATATATATATATATATATATATATATATATATATATACACACACACACACACACACAAATAAGGTAAACACAATTAAGGAATGAAATATGACTATAAAGATGAAAAATTTTTAAGAAATTCTAAAAAAGGAATTGATAAGATAAGTTGGTTAGAAAAAGAAAAAAGAAGAAGGGAATGTGCTCAGGCTGGGGACTAAAACAAAGCCATGTGCTAGATTAGGGTATATTTTGAGCTATTAGAAGAAATTATATCCCAAAATTTTTTAGGAGAAAAAACCTATATGTATACAAAAAATTAAGGTTAAATACAATGAAGGGATAAAATATGACTATAACAATGAAAGTTTAGAAAGATTTTTTTAAGAAAGGTATTGTTAAGATAAACTAGTTAAAAAACATTAAAAAAAGAAAGAGGGAAAAGTTAAAAAAATAGAATAAGAAAAAAAAATTAAAAAAAAATTAACTTTGCAAGACTAATGGATCATGGGGGAAAAGCCATGAATGCTATGTGTTACTTTCCCCTAGCTCTGGAGTGCCACTGTTCTCCTTGAGTTGGGAACTTGGTCTTGGCTGGATGTTTTTGCTGTTCTTCTTCAGGATGGGCCTGTTGTAATGATTCTCAACTGTCTTTGCCCAAGGCGAATTGTACCACCCGTGCCAGGGGCCAGGCTAAGTAATCTGCTCGGGTTCACTCTTGGAGCTTTTGTTCCCTGAATGCTTTCCATAGAGCTTTGGAGGACTGGAATGACAATGGCAGCCTCCCAATCTCTGGCCCAGAGGAGTCAAGTGCTCGGGGCCCCACTCCTCAGTGCACCCTCAGAGAAAAGCAGTCAATCCCCTCTGTCTTCCTGGTCTCTGGCCACACTCCGTGTTCATCCAGCCTGTGACTGGGCATTTCTATCTCTGGTGAACAGCCCCGTTTGGAGTCTCCACACCCAGCAGATTCCTGCCATGCTGCTTCTCCCAGAGCAGCAAGGTGAGCCTCCCTGGATCTACCACTTGTGGGGTTTCTGCTTGAAGAGCAGTGGTCTGACTGTGCTTTGGATCATGGTTTAAGGTTATCCCGATCTGAAAGCTCACTCTTCAGCTCTGTCTCTGTAGTCGGCTTCCCCGCTCTGGTACCTGGCAGCTGTGCCACACACAGACACCCCCGATCTTTCTGTGACCCTGCAGGACCTGAGACTATACTATCCCCGCGAGGGCTCCATCCCTGCTTAGCCTCTGGAGCAATGTCCCTCAGTGGAGCAGACTTCTTAAAGTTCTGATTTTGTGCTCCACTGCTTCACTGCTTGCTGGGAGCCATCCCCTCCCCACACGGTCTATCTTCCTGTCGCTTCGGATTCACTTCTCTGCTCGTCCTACCTTTCAGAAAGTGGTCAATTGTCTGTTCCTAGAATTGCTGCTCTACTTCTCTTCTATCTCCTGTTGATAGTTTGTAGGTGTTCAGAATGGTTTGATAACTATTTAGCTGAACTCCTGGGATCTGATGTCATTTCAGACTGCTACTCCTCTGCCATCTTGCTTCTGTCTCCCTAAATCCTTATCTATTCTTGGAAAATGCCTAATGCGCTGTACCCTCAAGCTCAATTTTAGACCAATGTGGTTTTATATTGGTACATTTATATCTGTACCATTTCCTGGGTCTAGACTTTAATCAAGTCTGTGTTTCTTATGGATTCATAGATTTTACCCTAACTCTGTCTTAACTGATTTGTCAGTACTGTTTCAGATATGCTTACTACACCAAGGATATTCTCAGGAAGAGCCATCCAGCCCCACCCCACTAATGGACTTTTCATTGTCCTGAGACTTTAGACTCATTTGCTGCCCTGTTTTTACATGACTCAGACTCCAATGATAGTATGCAGCCAGGAAGGTGGGCAGTCTTTAACAAAGTGTGTCATTGGCCCCCTTCAGAGATGTAAGAGGAGGTCCCTTGTCACTTGGTTGCTCCAACCTGAATCCTGACTGTGACCCTAAGGCTAGGACTCTTGAAGTTAATTGGAATGGTGTAGACAGTTTTCACAACCAAGCAAAATCAGGGTAGAGGGTGTTTCCCTAATAGGTCCCACATTTCAAGGGTGAGGAGAATAGAGAATCCAGTGCTCTGAGTGCTCCAGGCATGCTGAAACCCTGGGTGTAAAGTTGGAGATGGGCAAGCAGTAGTCAGAGGAAGGACAGGTCAGTCAAGCCACACACCAACACCAGAGGATGTGAGCACTGAGCTAATGTCCTGTTCCAGGCTAAGCTGAGTTGGGTTGGGTCTGCAAGGTGGAAACCAACAATTGGAAGAACCCATTGAAGAGAGACATGCAAGAGCAGAGAGATACTGGTCACTTGTGGTCAGCAAATTCTGGCTTTTTCAACTCTACATTTCCACCCTGGACTCTCTTCTAAATTCCGGACCTTGTGTCTGACCTTACTGTTGGAAATTATGTTAGAGCCACCATGTCAAAACCACCTGTATCATCTTCTTCCTCAAACCAGTACCTTTTCTGGCTTCCTTATTTCTCTTGAAGTATACAACCAGTCTGCCCATCACCTACTGGAAACTTTGATCACCTCTCTTCTTTTAGCCTTCATATCTGTTAGTCACAGAGACTTAATTTTTTTTTTTTTTTAAGGTTTTCATCATCTGTCCCTCCCTCATGCCAGGCTGCCATTATTACCTCACAAATCCAACATGGCAGGAGCACCCTGCTTGGTCTCTCTGTATCTGATGTCCTTTTCCTTAAATCTGACCGGCCCTTTTTCTACTGCTAAATATCCTGTCCTTCTTATCACAGAAACCTTCCACAATTCACCCTTACTACTGACTACAAGGTAAAGTTCACACCATGTCCTGGATGAAGCCAACTTTTCTGGCCTCATTTCTTACATCTACACACAAGTGTTCCTTGAGCTTCATTGGTCAGATCACAATTTCCTAAGGAGTCTGGCGCAGTCATGGCACTCTGCCTATACTTCTGGGGTCCACAATCCCCTCTATCCCACTTCTCTATATCTAAACTCTAGAGGGCTTTCAAGATCCGCTCAGCTTCTCCTTTTCCTGAAGCCTTTCCAGGGCAGCCCCGTCCCCTTCTATGTCTCTCGGACTCCTGGCTGGATTGGTGCTGCCCTTTATTTGGCAGTTAAGCAAGCCTCTCTTGTGATGAAGCCCCTACTAGTCATAAAGTTATAAAACTATGTTGCTGGAAAGGCTGTTACCATTCAGTTCATCCAGGACTCTCTTGTAAAGAGACATCCCTGAGGTCATATGGCTAAAGAGTGGCCGAGTCAGGGGTTGAACTCAGACAACCTCACCATCAGCTCAGCAGTCCTTCAGCCTTGTCACACCTGTCTCATGGAATGCTGTGTTATTATTGACCTTAAATTATTTTTTATTTGGCATGAGTGCATGGTGTTACATCTGCACAAAACAGGAGTATGTGTCAGGGTCACCTAACTGCTGTAACAAATACCCCTCCACATCACAGGTCATTGGGGTCAGCAGCTGGGGAAGCGGGGAGTCTAGACTGCTTCAGGAATCCCAGGTTCCTTCCATCTTTTGACAAGATTACTTTTGATATGCGGCCTCCAAAGTTACTGCCAAGGAGAGTGGAAATTCACATAAAGGAGATTTGTCCTTGCCAGACGTGGAAGCGCAATTCACACTTCCACCCATATTCCATTAGCCACGTGAACTCGGCTGTGGGAAGTCTGGCAACTGTTGCCCAGAAAGAAAACAAAATGGATTTGGTGAGCGTGTAGCATTTTACTCTGTCGTGATAAACATTTATAAAATGTCAGATCCTTTCATCATTTTTCTTGTATACCTCCATTAGAAAATCTATAAGTTTCTTATGTGATGTTTTTTGTATGCACCCCTCTCCACACCTCCAGTGCCTTGAACATAATAAGGGCCCCAGTTGAACAGTCACTCACAGAATGTCTGAAGATTATATCCTATGCATCCTGGTGCACTGGGCAAGCCTAGTGTGGGATTGACCTGATGCACAGATGGAACTCAACATAGGGCCAACGATGGAGGGGAATGGGCTGGCTGGGAGGATTGCTGATCCGTGAGCTTGATGTATACATACAGCTCTCTAGACCATTTTATTTTATATATATATATATATATATATATATATATATATATATATTCCTTAGTCATTCAGTGAGTATCCTTTCTTCTCTTCAGTGAGGAAAGCATATTACTTTTTGGAGCCTCAGGTGTTACGTCATCAGATAGTCTTGTTCTCCTTCAGTGGCCCAAGCTGTAAGTCAGCAAACACTCTTGAGCCTCAAGTATGGGCCAGATGCCAGCAATACAAGGATGAATAAACATGTCCATTGCTTTGGAGAAACTGAGTTCCATAACTAAAATTAAGCACTTGTTGGAAGCATATGTCAAGGCGATGAAAGACTGTTTCCTCAGAGAGACGAGGCAGAAAAGGGCATAATAAAAACCAAACTTAACAATAATAGATGGTTACATGCTACATTTTATTTTTAACTAAATTAAGCGAAAAGTCTTCTCAGATCTTTTTTTATTTGACTTAGCCAAGAGATTGAAAAAGAAAGAGGACAGCATCTTATGATAATTTGCTAAGACCATGTCAGACAAATATAACATCTTCCACCTCTTTTGTTCTTCTAAAATCAGATGTGTCAGAAGAAGTGGGTACAGAACTTTCTCCCAGTAGAAGATCAGAGAAAATGGAAGATACCTCAGCAGAATGTGAAAATACTTCCTTTTCGGTTGCATTTGAAAATCTCAAGGCAAATGTAACCGATATAATGTTAATTTTGATAGTGGAGAATGTAAGTGGCCTGTCCAATGATGCTTTTCAAGTGGAAGTATTACAGGATTTTGACGTTGCTGTAGTTACCTTTCCAACGCATGTGGGTAAGATCAAGTGATCCTGCATTTGCCAATCTTCTTTGCGCCCCACTTTGGGATTTGAGACACCTAGCTAATTCAATGTCTCTGAAAGCTTGACTTTTTCTCTTAATTTGTTAAAAGGAAATTAATATAGGTTAATATAGGTGCTTTTTTATTTTGAAAGAGAAGCAAATTTGTTTTAAAACTAAATTCTGGTATGTTTAGTAAATCAGACTTCATCGTGTGTGTGTGTGTGTGTGTGTGTGTGTGTGTGTGTGTGAGAGAGAGAGAGAGAGAGAGATAGACAGAGAGACAGAGATAACACACCCAAAAAGAATATATCTAAAGTCTAAGCTTATAGAAGTGATTCAAGCAGAAGAATCAGCATTTTCACATGCATTATCTCACTGGGAGAAGTAAATACTGATCTATGTTACCAAGCTGGAATTACTGGAATGCAATAATGCTGATAATGGCAGACACTCATCTAGAGACACTGCAAGTCAGGTACTACGCCAAGCTCATTACCTGTGTTAACTCATTGGTTCCTTTTAATAACCTTTTGACATTGTTACTACTCCCCATTTTACAGTTGAGGAGACAGAGGTGCAGAGATGCTAATAAATTCTTGGATTTGAACCCCATTGCCCACCTCTACATAGCCTCTTCCCTTACGTCCTTTTCTATGTATTTTTCTTAGTACTTTCATGGTCATCCCGCATGCAGGAGAGGAAGTGTACGTGATGCAGGGAATGAGGGCTCTTCAAGGTCTGTGTGAGGAGTCATGTTTAGAAGGACCACGGCATTTTCTAATCCGAGCCCTTGCTATGTCATGGCCGTGGCAGGAGGATGGTGAAGTCAGAATTCTAGCTCCGCCATTTGACTAATTCTCGGAGTTTATCCAGTTACTCCCCTCTGTGCTTGACTTCTGTCCTTAATAGAGTGGAGGAAAAATGACCTACCTGATACAGCTTCTAAGAGGATTAGATGAGACAATGTGTGCAAAGCTCTTAGTATATCCCCTGACACATGGTAAAGACTCAACGAAGGGAGCTATTCTTATGTCAAATCTATTATTATTTCTTATAAAGGAAAAACTAAATGGACTTGCTTTTGTTCATTAATCGAAAATCTTGAATGCCTACAATGTGCCAGGCACTTGTTGAGGTGCTGTGAGTACAGGGATGAATAATTCTTGGTCCCTGCCCTTGAGGAATGCCTATGGAGCTGGAGACCCATATGTAAATGAAAAATGAAGACACAAGAGAAGAAGCTGCCTGCTTCCACTGTAAGCGGCAGGCTGTGGGGAATGAGAGGAAAGGGGACCCAAACAAGGTGGCTTTGTTTATACTCTAGTGGCCCTAGTCTCTCAGGTCCCCAATACACTGTTGTTTCCTGCCACTGCTCTTCTCTCTGCAGGAAAAGTTTCCTCCCCTAATCTATCTGCTTAACTCCTCTTTATCCTTCAAAACTCAGATCAGCAGCCACTTAACTCTGGCAATCCTTGTGGGATTCCCACTATTTGTCTTCCTGCCTCATCTGATCCCACAATAGGCCATTTGTGTGCTTTCAAGACCCCCACCCCTTCCTAGATGGTAAATTTTCAAGTACTTGTTATATTCATCTCTCTACCCCCAGATCCTTGCACAGTGCCTGGCTCCCCAGATCCTAGCACAGTACCTGGCTCATTGTGAGCCCACTATCGATATTTATTAATTTGAAAGAGATAAACAGTGTCAGTCCTGAAAGAGGAATAGGACAGGATTAAAAAAAACCCAAGAAGGGCATTTCAGGTACAGGTGGTTATATATAGCAAGGCAAAAGAGAATAAGGTTTTCAAAATAATGACTAGTTTTTGTGGCAATAAAGAAAATAAAAGGAATGGCAGAGGGTAACCAGAAGTGATGTTTGGAAATTAGTTTGGAGTCAAATAGCCAACCAAGGGCATTTTAAGGCTAGCTAAGGGAGCCATCATAGGACTTGAGAAAGGAGGGGAGTGAGAGATTTGTATTGCAGAGAGAACACTCAGGTAGGACGTCAAGGTGGGTGGGAGAGAGCTGTACCTGTAGGAGGGACACAGCTCAGTGGCAGTACGCCAGGTAAAACATTTACATGTGTGTTACTCTTCCGACCAGGAGTTGTAAGCGTGTAAATTCTCATATAGAAATGAAGACCTTGCCTCTAAAAATTGAGCACTTAGCTATCTCCTTTATCTCAGTTAATATTCAGACAGTTTCTTCTGTATAACATAAAAGTATGATAATAATTTTCTGATGGATGGACGGATTGACTGATTGATTTTGATTTGTAGATGCTGTGAAATTTGTTGACAATTGTGTCAGGCATCACTTCGTGAAACAACTCCAGCTTTCTCCGAGACTTCTGGAAGTGACAAGAACAATCAGGGTTGAAAACCTGCCACCTGGTGTTGATGACTATAATCTGAAATGTTTATTTGAAAATCCTCAAAATGGAGGAGGGAGAGTTGCCAGTATTGAGTGTTTGCCTGAAGAGAATTCGGCTCTGATTGAGTTTTTTGACAAAAAAGGTAATATCTATGAGCCTGATTTTGTGAACCTACCTCACAGACTCTAAGCCATTTTAGCAGATCTTAACAGGTATCAGTTGAGTTCTGATGCATTTTATTTTTTAATTCATAAATTTCACTGGAAATCCAATTAGTAATCCTGTTCATCTGGGATATGATAGTTAATGAGTCCAGTGATTTCAGCTTCGGAGAAGCAGGGCCCAGTTTTGAAAGATACAAGGAGATTCTCTCATGAGTCTCTGCCTATAGTGAAAACCCCGTAATTCTTACAATCTTTGAAATACTGTATTTAAGAAAAGATTATCTGTGTTTTAGCTGTATACTTGGTAGAAATTCTCAAGTTAATTCCAATAAGGTTGGGTAAAGAAATACTCAGAAACACATACACTTCCTTTAATGTATCACTACTTCCCTTTCACCTGTCAGTGTCACCATTCAGAAATTGATAGGGGTGGTCCAGTGGATGTCCGCTGCATTGTTCTTCGCGGCACCCCTGTGAAAACCATGTTCAGCTGAACCTTAGGGAAACACTTCTGAGGGTTTTGTCGATACTTGATTGCCAGTTCTCTGAGGCACGTACAGTGTCAGGTTGGAGATTCCACTCGATGTTCAGAGGTGAAGGCTGAGGAGTGGGAATTAGGGGGCCAGCCTCCTTAGGAAGAGAAGGAACAGTGGGTCTGGGACCAACAGGGGGAGCATAAGACACATCACGTGGTATTCTACCCACCGAAGATAAACTGCTCTGTGGGGGATCCGTGGAGGAAACTCCCTTTGGCTTTGAGGAGTTGGGGAAACTGGGGTGAAGGTATGCTTTGGCTTAAAATGGAATGAAAGTTCTAGTGTTCCTTGGGCAAGGGGACAAAAGAGGAGCTTCTGTCACAATTTCTTTCAATCTCCCAGAGTTTGGGCTTGGGCCCAGGCAGGGAGCTCCATAAAGCTGCCTACTGTAGAAGTGAGCCTCCTGTTTATGGTGGGGCTTCAGACCTCTTGAAGGCCAGGGGCAGTTGGGTGTGTCCTCGGAATGTCTACATTACCCACATAGGACTAATAATAGGAACTATTTAATTGGGGTTGTTTTATGCAGAGCCACACATGTGAGCGGTAGGGCACTCTCAAAGGTTCCCTTTCATCCTGACCTCTCTGTACCATCTGACTACGCTGACCATGCCTCCTCATCTAAACTCATGAACTCTGTTCTCTCTGATCTGAGATACACCGATTTTCCCTTTCTTTCTTTGGCCTCTCCTTCTTATAATTATGACTTACATTTGCATAGCTCTGCAGGGTGCTGCAAAGTGCACTCGCAGACCCTGGTCTGTGGGCATTGCTATTACTTTAATCCCTGTTCTACGCATGAGAAACAGGCACAGAAAGGGCAAATAACTTGACTACTTTTACACAGCTAGTAAGTGACAGATCCAGGATTTGAACTTGGCTAGTCTGGCTAATCTATGCTCTTAAACTCTCCATTCTTTGCCAGTCATTTGCTCACCTGTCCCACCCCTTACAATGGGTTATTAGTAAGGAGGCCAACTGTAGTTAAAGCTGGATTAAAAACACAATTTACTTAGCAGTCTACATTTTATGTAGATTATTTGAGAGGAATAAGTTGAGCACTTACTCTGGAATTAATTTTGTTCAGTTTTACAAAATCTGATTCACAGAATCTTAAGGAAAAGAACTCTTACCTAATACCTACTCTAGGTAAGATCTTTTGCTGCATTTTCTGCTACAGTAGCTCACTGAATCCTAGTAATGCCATGCATATTGTAACTTTTTCTTGAAGATGAGGAAACAGGATGGAGAAGTTAAGGCACAGTAAGGTGACATCTGTGATGGTTCTTGAGTCAGACAGATCAGATTTCAAATCCTGGCTTTGGTGCTTACTAGTTTTGTGATCTTGGGTAACTTACTTGATTACTTTACTTTATACATATATGTATATATATATATATATATATATATATATATATATATATATATAGATGTATATGTGTGTGTGTATATATATATCTATATATCTATATATCTATATATATATCTATCTATCTTATATATATATATAGTTTAGAGAAAGAGAGCACAGGTGGAGGGGCAGAGAGTGAGAGAGGGAACCTTAAGCAGATGCCACACTGAGTGCAGAACCTGATGGGGGGCTTAATCTCACAATCCCAAGGTCGTGACCTGAGCTGAAACCAAGAATTGGACGCTTAACTGACTGTGCCACCCAGGCACCCCTATGTATGTTTTTACTGAAGTATAGTCAACACACAAGGTTACATTAGTTTCAGGTGGACAACACAGTGATTCAACAACTCCATATGCTCTGCCCACAAGTGTAGCTGCCATCTGTCACCCTACAGCGTGATCACAGTATCATTGATTCTATTCCCTATGCTGTCCCTTTCCTCTCTCTGACTTATGCGTTCCATAGCTGAAAGCCTGTATCTCCCTGTCCTCGTTATCCATGCATCACAGTGGCTGCACCAATTTACATTCGACCGATAGTGCCCAAGGGCTCCTTTTTCTCCACATCCTCGCTGACACTTGTTACTTCTTGTCTTTTTTGATACTAGACATTCTGCTTGGTGTGAAGTGATACCTCACCATAGTTTTGATTTGTATTTCCCTAATGACTAGTGGTGCTGAGCACGTTTTCATGCATGTCTGTTGGCCATCTGCATGTCCTCTTTGGAAAAATGCCTATTCAGGTCCACTGTTGGGCAAGTTACTTTAACCCACCAAAGCCTGTTTTCTCATCTGTAAAACAGGGCCCACATTACTACTTGCCTCAGAGGAATTTGTGAGGATCAAATGAAATTATGCCTGCAATGTGCTTGGCACATCGTGGGTCCTAAGTACACATTAGTGGTCCCTGGTCCTGCCTAGGCTTGGAGCCTTTACAGAGCCACATTGGGAAGTTCAGGCTGTGGGTCTTGGCCTCTGAAGGCCATGTTCTTTTGATGACGTCTGGCTCCATGCCTAGGAGACAATCATGTACAAGGTGAAGTTATTTTTAACATCTCTCTGCAAGGATGTTATTTTAATCCAAGTTGTTATTGGAATTCATTCTAATTCTCTTCCTTCCTAGACTCCCTGTACCTGTCTCATAACTAATACAAGGGGAAGAAGAGTACGCCCTCCCCCACCACACACACACACACACATCCCACTGTAGGGACTGCTCCAATGGAAGTGGCAGGAGAGGGATTATAGCAAGGACAAGGGGGAGGTGCAGGACTTACTGAATCTGAGGTCCCAGGGGCTGGGCTCTCCAATGGCTGTGAGGTGATCTTGTTTGGAACCCCTGGTAAAAGGGGCAAGAGCATGGGCTTTGGACTTAGACAGACCCTGGCTCAAATCTGAGCTCAGTGATTTGTCCTTTACATCACCCTAACTGAGTTACCTAACCTTCCCTAGCCTCAGTTTTATCATTTGTAAATAGGGATGATAATAATCCTGCCTCTCAGAGGGCTGCTGGGAGGCTGAAATAAATAAATATATGGAAAGCACTTTGAATGGGTCTGACGCATGGTCAGCTCTGATAATTATCGTTATGCTCCTCCTGTTAGAGATATTAAAGGAATCTAAATCAGCTAGGAAGCCTAAAACTGTGAGACGGTACAGAAAACAGCAAAATAGCTTGATTCTTACATGAGCTTTGCTTTGGGCACCAGAATATTCTTTGCACTGGGGCAAACATTACCCCCATATTTGTGAACAAATTTTTATCTATTTATTAACCTGGTGGTGATATATTGGTGTTACCAGAAAACAGAAAATAGAATTTACTTAATGGAATTTCAACATAGAGTGATCTTGGTTGGAAAAGGTTCCATTAAGCAAGGGATAGCTATGTAATATTAATAAAAATCAGTTTATATCTGAGCACTTTGAGAGTAGTGCTGCTTTTTAATAGCATGTTATAACATCGTAATTTTACAATCATTAGGGTTTTTTTTTTCCCTAGGAGAAAAGTGTTGTTGTTTTTTTTTTCACTTGAAACATGTAACACTGGGTTTACTTTATTTCTTTCCTTTTAAGTGTTACACACCATCATGACCAAGAAACTTGACCTCAATAATATGCCACTGTCTGTGTTTCCATACTACACCTCTTTGGGCACGGCCTTGTACGGAAAGGAGAAACCTCTGATCAAGCTTCCAGCACCATTCAGAGAATCATTAGATCTTCCCTTATGGAGGTTCTTACAGAAAAAGAAGCATCTGATTGATGAGATAAATGAGGAAGCGATACGTTGTCACAGTGATCTAATATGGTCCGAACTCAGATGTGAAGTTACCATCAGACCTGCGACCACATTATTCTGTCTAGGTAGACTGAGAATCAGGAACTGGAAGGAAGATGTTTCCACAGCATTCTCTAACATCAGGTCCAAATATAAAGTTACCCCCTTTAAAGTGGATCCCGTAGTGTGGGACACCATAAAAAATAATGTAGGAGATGACAGGATTTTGATTGAATTTGATACCCTTAAGGGGATTGTAACCTTAGTGGGGAGATCAGAGGATGTACAGAACATTGAGCCACAAGTCAAGGAATTAATAGAAAGTACCACTCAAAAAATTAAAAGAGAAGAGCAAAGTCTAAAGGAGATAGTGGCCGTTTCTCCAGGAAGGTATTTTCTTTTGTGTCACAGAGATGTCCTTGGGCGTCTCCGCACCGAGTGCCCAGATATGGAGATTTGTTATGATGAAGCCTCTCAGCACGTGTGGTTCAAAGGCCTCTACACAGACGTGTATAAAGCCAAGTGTGAAATACAGAAAGAGATGTGCACCATGGTTCAAAAAAGCATCCGGCTTCCCCCTGAGATTTTCCAGTTTTTGCAAAAAGGAGACTGTACAGAATTCTCGAAGTCGCTTTTCATGGCACAGAAAATTCTTGCTGTTTGTGAGCTAGAGGGTGAAACTGTTCTCTTAATCGGCTATTCCCCTAAAGTCCTGTTAGATGCCGAAAAACAAATGGTCAGTGCCTTCAGTTACAAGCGCATCAACATTGACGACCGGGAAGTTCTAAATGGCAAGAAGTGGAAAGCGCTCACTCACAGCTTGTATAAGAGACACAACTCCTCCTCAAAGACTGTAATAATCGATGAATTAACTTCAGAAACCAAAGCGGAGGTCATCATCGCGGGCTGTGTGAGAGAAGTGAATGAATCCTATAGCTCGCTTTTTGACTTTGTGGAAAAACACACGAAAATAGAGAGATTGATTAAAATAAAGCCTCCTGTAATCATTGATTATTTAAGGATAGAAAAAAAGCCATTCTGGCAAAAGATAAAGACAACAAATGTTCAGGTAATTTTCAATCTTGAAAATAAAGAAAAGGGCATTTTACTAATTGGGCCAAAGGCCAAAGTCCTGGAGGGGGTGAACATCGTCAGGCAAGCCGTAAATTCCATCTGTATTGAAAGCGTCCGTATCGATAGGCCATTGGTCAGCCAGTTCTTCCAGGAGAAAGCACAGTATTATAAAAGAGAGGTCAAACGGCTGTTTGGATGTTCCATTGACCTACAGGAGAATGGAGGGGAGGGGGAGGGAGGGGGCAGGGATGGGCAGAGCAGCTTGTCCCAGGTGGAGCTGGCCCCGGGAGTCTCGCTGACCATGCAGCAGAGCAGCTTGTCTCGGGTGGAGCTGGCCCCTGGAGTCTGGCTGATGGTGCAGCAGGGCGACTTGACCCGGTTTCCTGTCGAGGTGGTGGTGAGCACCGCCAACGAGGACCTGCAGCTCTGCAACAGCCTGGCAGCAGCTCTTTCAAAAGCAGCTGGCCCTGAGCTCCAAGAGGACTGCGACCAGATAGTGAAGACAAGGGGCAAGGTCCCCCCCGGCAGTGCCGTCATCTCAAAAGCTGGAAAGCTCCCGTACCGCCATGTGATCCATGCCGTGGGGCCCAGGTGGAAGGACGGCGAGGACCTGAAGTGCATGCTCCTGTTAAAGAGAGCTGTAGAAGAAACTCTCCATTTGGCTGAGACACACCAGTGCCGGTCCCTAGCCATCCCGGCCATCAGCTCCGGAGCCCGGGGCTTTCCCTTAGCCCGGTGTGTGAAGGTGATTGTTTTGGCTATCAAGAAAAACTTCCAGTTCAAGCGGGACGGACACACCTTGAAAGAGATCTACCTTGTGGATACATCTGAGAAGACTGTCCAGGCTTTTGCGGAAACTGTGAAAACCGTATTTGAGAGCGCCCCGCCTCCGACGGGTCCTCTGCCCGGTTTATCACAGGCAGTTCAGCCGGTCTTGACAAACGTTCCTGGAAACAGACAGATTTCATTGTCCCAGGGAAACCTGAGGCTCCTGCTGGTGGAAGGAGATGTGCAGAATGCTACCGTGAGTGTCCCTTCTGTCCCTGCCTGTAGAGCCCCCGCAACTCCAGCTAGCCTATAGCCCAAGGCAGACTAGGACCCAGGGGAAGAACCTCCATGCTCTTCCTCCCAGCCTCGGAAGTGGTTTCCTCGAAGACTGGGAGGCTTTGCTGAGGCACTGACCCGCAGAGACCAGCCAGTCGATTGTGGGAACTGCAAGTGTACTCAAATCGTGAGGTTGCCAGTAAATGCAAAACCCCACGATACTATCTTACCTTTTGACATGTATACTTTTTCAGTGCCTTTATACCTGTCACATTTTGGCAAATCTAAGGTTAATTTTCTGTCACATTTGCTGAGGGCAGATACCAAAAAATTAGAGCATTTGATGTGGGCAGAGGACAGGAATCTTGTCAATGACGCCGAACCAGGGTGAACTATAGTCCTCCTTGGTGACCCAGGCCGTGCAGCTTTGAATATCACTTTTCACATTCCCTCTCCTCTCTTCTCTTGGTGTTTTAATCGATCCCAATTTAGAAAAGCTCTGTCCGATCAAACCAGTCTGCTCACAGCTCCAACCTCCCCGGTGTATCCCCTCCTCTATGACTGCCCTGCTCCCTTTGCCTGCTGCCCTGATTCCCATTTCCCAGACCCCATAAGAGACAGTGGCCTCTGCACTCTTTCAGAAACCCTGTGCTGTTTATATCTTGCTTTTTGACAGCTCTCTGTCATCCTGGAGTGTTATTTAAATCAGTCATCTCGTAACCCTTTGCCTTGGGTGGTATTTCAATCTCTGAAATTAATCGTCATCGCTTCCCCCCTCTAGTGTCAAACCCAGGGGCTCAAATATAGTGATCCTTTGGTGAATGCTCTTTGTTAGTATCTGAAACAAATTGTTTTTGTCTTCAAGGTTGATGTTCTTGTCAACTCCATTCCCGTGAATCTCAGGCTCAATACAGGACACCTTTCTCAGGCCCTTGTGACAAAAGCGGGGCCAAAGCTCCAGGAGGAATTGGACAGAGTCGGCCAAGCAGTGGTTGTTGGCATGGGCACAGTTCTCCAAACCAGTGGACACAATCTGCACTGCCAGAATGTGCTTCATGTAGTGGCTCCGAAGTGGAGAGATGGGTGCACGTCTTCACACAAGGTGGGGCCAAGTTCTAGATTCTCTGGGAAACTCGGTCACCCTTGGGACCCGCCTCTCCCTATAATGTAGGGTGGCCTCTGTCTGTCTCAGTATCAGCGGGTTCTACTACGATGGCCATTTCTTTCAGCCGTATCTGACTTCGCCTGAAGACTAGTTAATAATATAAACTGATTACATTGCTCAGTCATTATTGGGGCACAGAGAAGAGTTATTGAAGATGACACAGCTTTAGTGAGGATAGGAAGGTGAGGGCATGAAGAATGGAAAAGAATGAAGGATTAGAACAGTAGTTGCTTTGTTTCTTTCTTTCCTTGTTGAGTGAGTTTGAATCTTTTTAGAGGGTCTCTGATGTTCCCTTTTCCTTGTCTGCTGTGTGATTTTCTTTCCTTTTTTGACGGCCCTTAACCTCTTTTGAGAGGAGAAGAGCAGACAGAGATCACAAAGTTGCTAAATTCTTGTCCTTTTTGTTCTAACTCCCATTTCTAGGAGAGATGCATAAAGATGTGCTTTGTGCTTTGCAGGTCATGAGAGACATAATCAGGAAATGTCTGGAAATCACTGAGAACTTGTTCTTAAGATCAATTGCATTTCCAGCAATAGGAACTGGAAATCTGGGGTTTCCTAAAACTGTTTTTGCTGAATTAATAACTTCAGAAGTATTAAACTTTAGTAGCAAGATTCAACTGACAGCTTTACAAGAGGTTCAGTTTCTGCTGCACCCAAGTGATCACGAAACTATTCAGGTACAGTCTCACTCATTTCTGGTTATTTTGGCAGCCAAGCGCTAATGTTTTCAAATGTCTTGTTGGTTGGTCTATTAGGTTGTTTCTTCCATGTATTTCCCGTATAGGAAAGTGAAGGAGTAGTGTAGACTAGTTGTAGCATGGGAAATATCAAGCAAATTTATGGATATAGAAAAAAAAATTAACTTCTTATTAAGGAGAACTCCAAACATAAATAAAAATAGACAATGGTAGAATGAACTCCCTTGTACCCATTATCACCTTCATAATTATCAACCCATGGCCAGTATGTTTCATCTCTATCTCTATTTATTTCCCTCCTTCCTATATTATTTCCAAACAAATCCTAGAAATACATTACCCATAAACAATTCAGTATTTATTTTAAGCAATAGGATTCTTTTTAAAAAGTAACATGACCACAATACTATTTCACACTTAAAATAAACTGAAAATCATTCCCTTATTTCCTCAGTTATCAAGTCAATGTTTAAATTTCCACTGTCTTACAAATGCCTTGTTTTGTCTTTTTTTTTTTTTTTAGATTTATTTATTTATTTGAGAGAGCGAGAGTGCATGCATGTGTACATGCGCTTGCACCAGGGGGAGGGGCAGAGGGAGAGGGAGAGGGAGAGAGAGAATCTCAAGTAGACCCCCCTGAGTGCAGAGGCTTCCCACCCCATGGGCCGGGTCCGATCTCATCACCCTGAGATCATGACCCAAGTGGAAACCAAGAACCCAACACTCAACTGATCAAGCTACCCAGGTGCTCCTGCCTTGTGGAAACCAAGAACCCAACACTCAACTGACCAAGCTACCCAGGTGCTCCTGCCTTATTTTGTTTTTATAGCTTGTTTGTTTGAATCACAATCCAAATAAGGCCTGTACATGATGGTGGAGCTGACATCCCTCAATCCTCCTTTAATCTCTAGGATTCCCTTCCATGTGAACATAGAAAGTTTAGTCCTTAATATAAAAGTTGTAGTCCTCTAAGTAAGAGGAAAAATGGCTGTGGTCCTGTAAATAATGTTAGGAGAATGTCAGGATGAGATGCAATTGAAAGGTGTAGTTAGAATGAACTCAGCACATCCCCATGGGAGTAGGAGAGTTGGGACTAGAAATACCAGCACCATCTTCGGCGCTAGAGAGTCCATCAACCAACAGTCCACCTTTACACACGGAGCTTGCCTGCCTGCCAGCCAGCCTGGCCGCCCCTGGAATCCTGTGAGCCTGGGATCCTGGCTCTGTAGTCTCCCCACCTCCCCCTCCCATTATTGCATCAATCTTTTAGCAGAGATGTTACTTATCCCCACCCCCCGCCCCAAATCTCTCTTGCTTGTTTAAAGGAGGAAGAAAGTGATGATTTGAGGATGTCCCCACCAGGCAAAGAAATGGAATTCACAGGTTCATTAACCCTAAAATACATACACCAGCCTCTTACTTCAGAGAACACTACTCCCCAAGAGATTCCTCTCCTGGGACAAATAAGAAATAAAAAAAATGGAAGTGGTTGCTGTCATTGTGACTGTCTTTCTCTTAACTACTGTGTTTTTTACAACTGGCAAGATACTTGCTCTTATTGATTATGAAACCAGTACTTCACTGTGGAAACTTTGAACCATACAAAATGCGTACATTTTTTTTATCGCATTTCATTGTAATCTTCTTTTATACATGTGCACCTTTAGAAGTGGGATTATATAGTGCAATTTCATATCATTCTTTTTTTTAATTTAATAGTATAAAAAGAGAATTTCCCTATTCCACTAACTATTCTTTGAAAATGGAATTCTTAATGGCCGCTAAACATTCCAACACACGGATATACCAAAATTTATTTAACCATTTCCCTGTTGGATTTTTAAACTGTTTTGTTTCTTCTCTGTTACAAATAGTGTGTAATGAACATGCTTGTATTTATAACTTTCGTCACCTATTTAATAGTTTTCCTAGAATGCATTTGTAAAAACAGAATTATATGTAGTATTTTCATAATTTCTTTGAGAGTAACACTTTGAGAGTTGTTCTCTCCTAAGTATGTGTTCATGTAAGATCAAAATCCCTGATGAATCAGATTTATTCATCTATGGAGGACTGTAGTAGTCAAAACTGTCTTTGTATTTCCAGGCATTTTTAGATGAATTTGCCAGAAGGACGAATGGAAATTTTGTCAGTGCCAAAGTGCCCAAGGCCGAAGATGCACAAGGTTCAGTAAAGCTATGAGATGAGAAATTATTTCTAGTTGTTGAATAACTGTTCAGTGAAAGACGATAGTGATGATTCTAATGAAAGAATCAGCTAGTGATAAAGAAGATATTAAATTATATCCCATACCCCTGAGTATGTAAAGCATTGGCTGGGCTCATGTGGTCTGAAGGGAAAGAGCAGATGGGTAAATTACATAATCTCTACAGTGGGCTTGTGAGTAGTGACATGGCTACCAGTGTCTAAGGATGATGTGACAGGTGTTTGCAGGAACGGGTACATTTAGAGAGACAACACTAACCAAATGCTTCTGCTGTGTCAGAGCTGCTCATGCTGCATTTGACTTTATCCAAACTCCTGCTTAGAGTCTGCTGAGGCTTCTTGAATCAGAATGAGTATGTTTCCCATCAAAGTTGGGGATTTCTGTCATTCTGGCATTCTTAACCCACTGAGTTAAGAAGAGGCTTAACCCACTGAGCCACCCAGGTGCCCCTCAGTCATTCTTTAATTAGTTTACCACACTAGTCTCTCTCCAGTGCCCCAATAACCTGAATGTGAAGTGTTTTGATAGCATTCCATGGGCCCTGGGATCTCTCTTTTTTTCTTCCTCTTCCTTTTTTCGTCTCTTTTCTCTCTGTTCATCATGTTGGTCAATTTCTATTGACCCACCTCCAAGTTCGTGGACTCTTTTCTCTGTCCACTGCCCATCCAGAGTTTGTTTTTTTTTTTTTTTTTTTACTTCAGATACTGTATTTTTAAACTCTAAAGTGTCCATTTGGTTCCTTTCTTTATGGTTTATAAATTGTAAACTGCAGAGCATCCTCTTTTTCCATTCATTCCAGATCGTTTTCAGGCACTCGGCTGTGTTTGCCTTGACCTCAGTTATAACAGTTGCTTTAAAGTCTTTGTCAAGTAATTCCAACAGCTGGATCATCTTGAGATTAGTGTCTATAACTGAGTGTCTTGATTCTTGAGAACTGATCATGTTTTCCTGGTTCCTTACAGAACAAACCATTCTGGGTTATAGACTGGGCATTTTAAATATTATGTTGTGAAACTTGGGTCCTATTAAAATCTTCTGGAAAATGGTGATCGTTTTGTTTGTTTTAGCAGGTGGTCAGTCAATTAAGTTAATTCTAAGCGCTCTGTCTCACCTTCTGGGTGGGCAGCAGTTCCAATGTTAATTTAGTTCTCAAGGTCTTTGCCATGCAGCTTGGGTCTGTCCCCACATGTGCAGCTCCAGCTCTGTATTTGTACACAGAATAGGGGCTACCTTCTCCAGCTTTCACCTGTCTGGGACTCCTATACTCTCTGCTGAAGGGAGCCCATTTTCTAGGTTCTCTGGCCAGAAACACAGGGTTCTCCGGGAGCTTAAACTGCCTGTTCATCTGCCTCATAATTTTGCGGGTAAGGGTTGCCCTTATGGACAAAGTGGAGAGACAAAGAGGGAGAGAGATAGAGAGCCACAGGTATGGCCCATGCACACACATACAACTTTTTTAAAAAAGAATATTTAGTGCTGTGAAATATATCACATAGAAGAATGCTTAAATCACAGATATTGAAATCAGTAGTTATGAAGCATATTTTTCTATATTAAACCTCTATCTTTTCTTAAGAAATAGAGATTATCATAAATAAAATTTTGTGTAATTTACCATTATATAAGCATATTAATAAATAGACTGATGTATGCTCATGTAAGCACTATGACTTTCTTATTATGTGAATACCCTTTTTAAAAAAATGAACATATAATGTATTATTTGGGCCAGGGGTACTGGTCTGTGAATCGTCAGGCTTACACATTTCACAGCACTCACCATAGCACATACCCTCCCCAATGTCCATTACCCAACCCACCCTATCCCTACGCCCCCCACCTCCCAGCAACCCTCAGTTTGTTTCATGAGATTAAGAGTCTCTTATGGTTTGTCTCCCTCCCAATCCCATCTTGTTTCATTTTTTCCCTCCCTATGTCCCACAATCCCCCGCCCTGCCTCTCAACTTCCTCATATCAGAGAGATCATATGATAATTGTCTTTCTCTGACTGACTTATGTCTCTCAACATAATACCCTCTAGTTCCGTCCACATCATTGCAAATGGCAAGAGTTCATTTCTTTTGATGGCTGCATAGTATTCCATTGTATATATATACACCACATCTTCTTTATCCATTCATCTGTTGATGGACATCTAGGTTCTTTCCAGAGTTTGGCTATTGTGGACAGTGCTGCTATAAACATTCAGGTGCACGTGCCCCTTAGGATCACCACATTTGTATCTTTAGGGTAAATACCCAGTAGTTAAACAGCTTTTTTTTTTTTAAGAAAAAATTTTTTTTAACTTAGAGAGAGAGAAAGTGCATGTGCACACAGGAACTGGGGAAGGGGCAGAGGGAGAGAGAGAGAATCTCAAGCAGACTCCCTGCTGGCATGGAGGCCCATGTGGGGCTTGGTCTGGCCACCAGGAGATCATCATCTGAGACGAAATCAGGAGTAAGACACCGAACCGACTGAGCCACCCAGGTGTCCCCACATACATGCTTTTCAGAGCATAAGGGCCCTTTCTTTTCATTCTTCCAGACAGAAAGACAGAATGCTTCTCAGAATTTTGGCTCCCTGTGGTGCCACCGTGGAGCTCTGCAACTGGGCTCATCCTGAGGCAAGGCCTGAGTTTAAAAAAGGAAAAATCTGGACAGTAATGAGGATTCCTTCTTATACTCTTCAGTTCACAGGGACCCTTTTTTCTAATTCTCTGGCTGCAAAGATAGGGATTCTCATGGCACAGTTCTGCAACTGGGGCCACCTTGGGGCAGTGCTGAGAGAAAAAGAGGGAAAATTTCAAGACAAAATAAAATGAGAAACTCTTCCAACCCCTTACCGGTGGCTTCTTCAAGTTTTGACTCCCTCTTCCAGTCTGTCTGCTGTTTACTTTTCAGATCTCGGTTCGTGGCTTCTTTGTATTTATCCTGCATTTTTAGTTGTAATTCTTGAGTGGGATAGGTGCCAGGGGGCCTGACATCACCTTGGCCAGCAGCAGAAGTCCACATTTGATACTTACTCTATTTTATAATCCTTTCTCAGAAACTGACCATCACTGGGGTTCAGAGTCAGGGCTGGTTAAGGGCTGGAGATTGGAGGGGGAAGAAGTATGAGAGAAATGCATCTGTAGAGTGTGAGATCTGAGTCATTCTTGCTGTTGCTGACTTGTTTAGGGACTCCATTTCCTTTCTTCTCAGGTTTCCGTGGGACTGTGTCCAGCCCTAATGTAGATGTGCATGAGATGAAAATTGGTCCCATCACCTTCCAGGTGGCCTTTGGAGATATCACTAAAGAAGAGGCTGATGTGATTGTAAATTCAACATCAAAAGCATTTAATCTCAAAGCAGGTACTTTACTTGTAGGATTTGAGTAGTGTTAATAGTCAACTGTCCTATAGATGCTATAGCCAAACTGGTTTCCCCAACTTTGGCTCATTAATAGTAATAATTTTAAGATTATTTTGACATGGTCTCTAATAATTGGTAACACATAATTTATGAATTTTTCTTCTTTCTTATCAGAAATACCCAGGTTATGGGATTCCTTTGATGATTAGGAAAGCTTTTTTAGATAATGAAGCAATCATTCTGATCCAGATGTACTATTCTGATTTTTTTCAATTCATGTTTGTAACCCTCTTGCTTTTCTCCTATAGGGGTGTCCAGAGCAATTCTAGAATGTGCTGGACAAAATGTGGAAATGGCATGTTCTCGCCTAGGTAAGGCACCATACTGTTTTTTGGTCCAAAATTGTAAGTAGTAGGCTGACTGTGGGAGGCTTTGGAGAGGCTGGGGAGAGTCTTGGGATTGGGGAGACAACACATTAATCTTAAAATCATACATTTGACCAAAGAATTCTAATCATAGACAATTAGAAGTGAAAAGTAATCTCACACTTGAAAAGATAAGAAAGATTCCTCAAAGACCATTATCTTAGGAGTCTCTTTTCACATAAAATGCTTTATATGGCAAACCAAACATTTTGCTTTCTAAACAATCAAAGAATGGATTCGGTATCTGATTTTGCATCTCTCTGTCTTGCGGCGTCTCCCAGCTGAAAAGGGCAACAATGATTACATAGTTACCGAAGGTGGATTATTGAGGTGCAAGAACATTGTTCACGTCATTGGCGGAAGTGACGTCAAGCAATCAATCTTCTTTGTTTTGCAAGAGTGTGAAAAACGGAAATATTCATCAGTTTGCCTCCCAGCCATTGGGACAGGTTTGTAACCTCTGGCTATCAAGAAGTCCCCATTTCCTTCGCTCTGGTGCTGTTAATATAGTCAATATAGTCAATGCAGAGTCTGAGTCAAGGTGGCTCCTCACCACAAGGCAGCCCCTAAAAGAATAAGCAAGGACTGTGGGTGGTTTAAGGAAGAGGAGAAAACGAAAACTGAGGATAGTGTTGAATATTAGAGTCCATTTGCTCTGTACTATGGGAGGGAAGAGAGAGGAAAGGAAGGAAGAGAAAGAAAGCCCATCATCTCTCCTTCTTATTCCTCTGTTTCTTTTTTTCCCTGTCCCCTACATTATTTAGTCTTTAACTCCCTCCTCCATCCCTTCTCCATGGAGATCATCAGAGCATCAGCTTGTACCTCCCAGTAACTGACTCTGAGATAAGTATTCCTGGCCTCTCCTCACACCTCTTACACAGTTGGCTGTGTGAGTTGGCCTTAGGACGTCTCTGCACAGAAGCCTCTTAGTCCCCAGAGTCTGATGGGTTCTGGTTCTAATAGGTCAGAAATACAACTCCAACTGTCTTCTTTTCAGCCTACTTGCCTCTTTTGTTTTCCTCAGACGACATAACAGTTGTATTAAGTCTTCATATATAAGGACGGTGCTGTGGGTTTATCATGAGTAAGGTGACGCTCTTTGAGCTCTTTCCCCAGGAATCTGAGACATGGGTGTTGATTACGAATTTCTGGTTGGTTTCCCCTCAGAGACCAGAGAGCTGGTCAAGGGAGCAGATAACTCTCAGACTTGAAGTGGAATGTAGCTGACTGGTCCCAGAGACAGCACTGTGCACTGGATTAGTGATTCCGCTGTGCAGGAATCTCTTTGAGTGTCTCACGCTCACGTTCTAGGTCCTCCAAAAACTTAGCCTCGGTACATTTAACCAACCTTATCACCTCAGCTTTCTTCTAGTCTTCTGTTATTTTAATTTCTGTAATTTTCTACCATTCCTCTTAGTGTCCCCACATGGAATGCTACATCTATGTTATTACTTTTATATTTCTGAAAGTATAATTTATAGTTCCTTTATGTTTTCATGCCCCTTGTGGTATTATCCAGTTTGGCAGTTTAGCTAGCATGTCTGTCTGCCTGTCTGTCTGTCTGTCTCTCTCCTCTCTGTCTTTTATGGACACCCTCTAATGACTCACCAGTCTCTGTCTCCATTTATTTTTCTCCTGAGCTCTGGTCTTGTGTTTCTACATAAACTTTATCTGGGCCAAGAAATCAGACAACCCAAGGGTGACCCAGCCCTTCCCAAGAAAAACAAGGAAATGAGGCTGTTTTAGTTTTGCATGCATATGTGATTGAGTATTTCTGGGTTACTGAAAACCTGTTGTTTCTTTCACTGACCTGGCTGCATTGCTGGTCTGCACAAATACATCAAGGTTAGCAGATTCTCCTTGTTTGTCATCTTTACTAATCTCTATCACCACTTGAGCTGCTCTTTAGACTAACGGATGGGGGAACTTTCTCCTTTAGTGGTGTTTATGAGTTGAGGTGGACTGCGATTGAGACGGCTTCTGGCAGTCAAAGAAGCCCTCTCCTTGGTTCCTTACACATACCTGCCTAGGGGGAGAGAGTGGGTGGTCAGTGATACTTGCCAGCACTTCAAGTTCAAAGCAGACTGTGAACTCCAATTCATTGCCTTTTCCCCCAGACTTGCCCTTCCTCTTATATCTCTGGTCACATTAAAAACATCACTTTCTACCTAGAATCCTTGATTCTATCCTCTTGATCACTCCTATGTCCATTGGCTTATTAACTAATTTGATTAACTATTTCTCAAGTGGCTGCCATGTGCCAGGCACTGTGCTTAGGCACTGGGGACAGAAAGCTAAGAAAAGGGTCTAGTCCCCAAGGAGCACCTAGCCTACTGTGAGAGACAGACATGTAAACAACTTCAGTACAGCACGATTCAGGGTGTACACAGCAAGGTGTGTGTGTGGCAAAAAAGGGGGTACCAAGGGTCGAAGATAAACCCAGGTGGCCACTAGGTCCTAGTGACTTCACTTCCCAACTATCTTCACAGTCCCTGTACCAGACTCTTCATTCTGGCGTCTTCTCTTTGTTCGGCTCTCGTCTTTTGCCTAAACTTTTATTGTAGCCTCCTATCTAGACCTGGGCTCCCTGCCCCAGTTTCTCCTCCACATACCTCACCCCTGAATTTGCCTTGGAAAAAAAAAAAAGGATCTCAAAAACAGAGCTTTTCCCCTGAACACACCAGGCTGAACATACCACACCCTTGTTACATAGTTCTGTCTGCCATAGCCTTTTCCTCAGGTTCTCATACTTGATTGCTGACTACCTCTTCGTGCCCATATATCACACCCTTTGTGTTCTAAGTGACTAGATGAGAGTGAGCCCATGATGGGACATAGTAAATGTTGAGAGTGAATGAATGAATCTGAACTCTCCCATTTAAATTCTTCCAAAAATCGTGAGATAATCATAGCTTTGCAAAGGAGAATTTCTCTTTTCGGGATCATCTAATCCAAAAAACTGAAGGAACCCTCTTGCTCAGTCTTGTATGGGATTTGTCTACTTTCACACAAGTGTCTACATAGCCAGGCCAAAGTGGTCTACTCTGATTTTGGCAGCAACTGTGGATGCCATCAAAAGGGAAATTCCAAGTGGGCTGTTAATCTATCATACTGGGTTGGCCAGGGGACTTTGGTATTGCTCTCCATTGTCATTTGCCAGCTGCCATTTATTTGTATGTGACTGCTTCCATGGCTTTACATGGGAGTTTTCATGATCTTACCTAGGCAGTAGACTTGAGAAACAAGATATAGAACATGCTGGGAAAAGAAAAAGACTTGCTGTGGTGACCACCTTGAACCCAGCAAATAAGCTAAAATCTCACTGAGTATGCTAGAAAAGACTTCCTAGAAGTTTGTGGATAACTGGTGTACAAAGAATTATAGATTACAACAGATAATTTAGAGCTCCAAGTGTCTTACAAAAATCAGCTTAGCTTGAATCAGGTCCCCAAAAACATCTGGAAGAATAAGGATACATGCATCTAGTCAGGTGACTATGAGCAAAGAAGAAAAATTATTGTTCTTTTTAAAGAGCATGAGATTAAAAAAAAAAAAAAGAGCATGAGCTTTCAACATATATTTGCATTTTTTGCTTTTTATAGACCCTTGAGGACACGAATGAGCCAAAAAATGTTAATTGCGCTTTGTAACACAGAGGAACACAGTGAGCGAGTGTTAGCTCGACAGAGGAGATACAAACATCAGATATCAAAAGTTAGATTTCCTGGGTCCTTTGTTCATTGTTGGGCTATTGGCTTCCTGACGTCCTGGAATAGCAGCTCCCTGGTGCATCCAGGGCTTCAAAAGTGTTTGCTCATGCATTGCTAGAAAGGCCATCCTGTGACGATGAATGAGTTGGGCAGTGGGCATTCATTCTGTGAGGACTCAAATCCCCAAATTATTTCTCAGCCTTCCCAGTTGGGTCTCCCTCACCCCAGTTTTTATTATCTGCCTTTCCAGGAAATGCCCAAAAAGACCCAGAGGAGGTTGCTAATGCCATGATTGATGCCATCAAAGACTCTATCCAGAAAGGAATGCTCCAGTCTGTGAAAAAAGTTAAAGTTGTTATCTTTCTGCCTCACCTACTGAATGTGTTTTGTGACAGCATGAAAAAAAGAGAGGCATCTCTGGCTTCTCTCCAGCCATCTTTGAGGTCTAGATTGACACGTGAGTTGACCACTTTTTAATGAAATGCCTGTTCCTAATATTGATGTCATATGAGAAATAGCTAATCTTTAACAAACTGTCAGAAAGAGAAATTAAGAAAACAATCCCATTTATAATTACATCAAAAAGAATGAAATACCTAGGAATAAATTTAACCAAGAAGATAAAAGACCTGCACTCTGAAAACTATGAGACCTAATGAAAGAAGTTGAAGATCACACAAATGGAAAAATACACCATGCTTATGGGTTGTAAGAATTAGTATTGTTAAAATGTCTGTGTTACCCCAAGCAATCTAGACTCAGTGCAATCCCTATCAAAATTCCAATGGCATTTTTCACAGAACTAGAACAAAGAATCTTAAATTATATGGACCCACAAAAGACCCCTAATAACCAAAGCAATCTTGGAGAAAGAAGAATAAAGCTAGAGGCATCACACTTCCTGATTTCAAACTACATTACAAAGCTATAGTAATCAAAACAGTATGGTATTGGCATAAAAATAAATAGATTAATGGGACAGAACAGAGAACCCAGAAATAAATCTATGAATATACAGATCTGCCTTCACTTACAATGGGGTTATATCTGATAAACCTACTGTAAGTTGAAAATGTCTTAAGTCAAAAATGCATTTAATACATCTCACCTATAGAACATCATAGTTTAGCCTAGCCTACCTCTTTTTAAAAAAATTTTTTTATTAACATATAATGTATTATTAGCCCCAAGGGTACAGGTCTTTGAATCACCAGGTTTACACACTTCACAGCACTCACCATGGCACATACCTTCCCCAGTGTCCATAACCCAACCATCCTCTCCCTACCCCCTCCCCACTGGCAACCCTCAGTTTGTTTTGTGAGATTAAGAGTCTCTTATGGTTTGTCTCCCTCCCGATCCCATCTTGTTTCATTTATTCCTTTCCTACCCTCCAAACCCCCCACGTTGCCTCTCAACTTCCTCATATCAGGGAGATCATATGATAATTGTCTTTCTCTGATTGACTTATTTCACTAAGCATAATACCCTCTAGTTCCATCCTCATCATCGCAAATGGTAAGATTTCATTTCTTTTGATGGCTGCATAGTATTCCATTGTATATATATATATACCACATCTTCTTTATCCATTCATCTTTTGATTAGCCTAGCCTACCTTAAACATACTCAGAACACATTAGCCTATTTTATAATAGCCTGTTTTATAATAAAGTGTTGACTGTCTCATGTACTTTATTGAATACTGTAATGGAAGTGAAAACAGAATGGCTTTGTGGTTACAGAATAGTTGTGAGTGTGTTGGTTGTCTGTCTTCATGATTGCTTGGCTGACTGGGAACTGTGGCTCGCTGCCACTGTCCACCATCACAAGAGTGTGTGGCACCATATATTACTAGCTCTGGGAAAGATCTAAATTCAAAATTCAAAGTACAGTTTCTACTGAATATGTATAATTTTCATATTATCATAAAGTCAAAAAATCATAAGTTGAACCATTGTAAGTTGGGGACCATCTGTGTGATCAATTCATTTATAATAGAGGAGCCAAGAATATACAATGGGGGAAAGGATAGTCTCTTCAATAAATAGTATTTGGATGCTTGCTTCAGCAGCACATATACTGAAATGAACAGTGCTGGGAAAACTGGACAGACACATGCAAAAGAATGAAACAGGATTACTACCTTATACCATACACAAAAATCCACTCAAAATGGATTAAAGATCTGAAACCATAACACTTCTAGAAGAAAACATGGGGAGGAAGCTTCTATACATCAGGCTTGGCAATGATTTTTTTTTTTTTATTTGACACCAAAGCGCAAATGGCAGAAGCAAAATAAACATACGGGACTACCTCAAACTAAAAAGCTTTTGCATGGCAAAGAAAACCATCAACAAAATGAAAAGGCAACCTATGGGATGGGAGAAGATATTTGAAACTAATATATCTGAGAGGGGTCAATAAACAAAGGGATTAATATATAAAGATCTCATACAGTTCAATAGGAGACAAATAATCAATAAACAAATAATCCGATTTTAAAATGGGCAGGGGCACCTGGGTGGCTCAGTCATTAAGCATCTGCCTTCGGCTCAGGTCTTGATCCCAGGGTCCTAAGATCAAGCCTCACATTGGGCTCTCTGCTCAGCGGGAAGCCTGTTTCTCCCTTTCCCACTCCCCCTGCTCATGTTCCCTCTCCTGCTGTGTCTCTCTCTGTCAAATAAATTAACAAAATCTTTTTAAAAAAATGGGCAGAGGATCTGAATAGACATTTTTCCAAGGAAGAAATATACAGATGGCCAACAGACACATCAAAAGGTGCTCAACATCACTCATCATTGGGGAAATGCAAATCAAAACCATAAAGAGATACACCTCACCTGATAGAATGGCTATTATGAAAAAGACAAAAAACAAGTGTTGGTGAGGATGTAGAGAAAAGGAACCCTTGTGCACTGTTGGGAATGTAAACTGGTACAGCCACTGTTGAAAACAGTATGAAGGTTCCTCAAGAAATTAGAAATAGAACTACCATATGATCCAGAAATTCCATTTCTGGGTATTTATCTTCAGGTGACAATAAAAGAAACTATCTCCAAAAAGATATCTGCACCCCCATGTTCGCTGCAGTAGTATTTACAAAACCAAGACATGGAAAAACCTAAGTGCCCACCAACAAATGAATGGATAAAGAAAATGTGGATATATATCTATCTGTATCTATATACACACACACATATGTAGCATGTATGTGTATATTACACACATGCACACAATGGAATATCATTCAGCCATAAAAAAGAAGGAAATACAGCCATTTGTGATAACATGGATGGACCTAGAGGGTACTGTGCTAAGTGAAACAAGACAGAGAAGGACAAATACCGTATGATCTCACTTATATGTGGAATCTTAAAAAACAAACAAACTCATAGACACAGAGAATAGATAGGTGGTTGCCAGGTTGCCAGAGACAGCAGGGGTGGGGTGGGAGATGAAGATGGGTGAAACGAATGAAGGGGGTCAAAAGGTACAAACTTGTGGTTATAAGATAAGTAAGTCGTGGAGATGTAATGTATAGCATGGTGACAAAAAGAGAGAGGGAGGGAGAGAAAACAATAGCTAATCTTCCTTTCTTTTCTTTTTTTAGCATTTGTGGAATCCCCAAGTCAATTTCCACAAAAGCAGAATCCGTTGGTTTTGAAAAAGAAAACAGAATCAGCAAGTTTTCAGGTGTGTGGTGAAAGTGAAAAATGTATAAAAAATGTTGTCTCCTGGATACAGGATCTGATCACAAAGGAACTATGTCCTTACACCAACGAAGATGAGTGTATCAAAGATTTTAATGAAAAAGAATATCAGAAATTGAATGAGCTACAGGAGAACTTAAATATTGCCATTTGCTTGGACTATAAAAGACCCTTGATTGAAGTTTTTGGAATTGGCAAAGATCTGACACAGGCTAGAAATGCAATTGAGGAAATGATCAAAGGAATGAGATTGGCCAAGGAACAGAAATCCCAGGCAGAGTTAATCAGTGAATTTATAGAATGGCAATATTGCAACAATAGTACTTTTCAGAGTTTTGACAAAATAACCAATCTGCAATTGGAGACTGCATGGAAGGCAAAGAAAAGGAGAACTGTTGTCAAAATTGATGATCAGAGCTACACAGTGGACCTGAGTACACACACGGCTACAGATGCAAAAGGACACAGTTTACTTGTTCAGCGCCTCATGAAATCAGAAGGTGAGTCGGATTGTGGGCTTGCTATCCATTATTTTACACCTCCTTTGGACTTAACACCATTTTGTACATATGTTGAAATTGTATTCACGTAGATAAAATTGAAGCAACCCTTATGGAATGAAGTAGAAAACTTGGTCTCTAAGCTAAGGAGCTTATGTCATGGACAGGGAGATGTAGCATGGGTGCACCCAACAGCCTGAGGACCACCTTCTTAATGGTGACCAGACCCAAACCTTGCATTTGTTCCTGTCTCTACAGTTTACATGCTTCCCAGAGTCAGTTCTGATGTGGAGGTAATGGCTGCTTCAGTCAGGAGACAGAAAGCCATGGGCTTTAAAGAAAAGTGGCCCAAGGTTTTCTAGAACAAAAGAAGACAGCCTGGTCAGAGTGGGCACTCTCTGTGTCCATGACTGATAACCCAGGGAGGATTGGGAGCCTGTGGGATCTCCTCCCAGAATTTACTTCCTCCCCTGCCCTGAACATAAGGTTTCCTTAAGGCACACACCAGGAAAAAGACTTCAGATTCTCTGACTGGATCTGCCCCCCATGAAGGGAATGCTTGTGCTGTGTAGATAGCCTTTCCTGCCTATGAACCACACAGGTCCTCCAAGGGAGACTAGTAAGTTGGCTTCCAGTATAGAATCTTCATTTCTTGTGAGATCCGTGTGAGTGAATTCTTCAGACTCTGAGCAACCCCAGGGAAAGGACAAATCAAGTATAATCTGTTCAGCAGAAGGGAAGGCAGAACTGCCACCACCTGCCACAGAGCCAAACCTGCCGTCCACCCAACCCTTAAGGATGCGGGGAAGAATAATGACAGAATAGATGTGGAGGGCCTTGTGAGGGTGAGGAGTTCTGACAAAAATCCACACTGTTGCAACAAGACCATTGTAGGGAAATAATTTCCTGTTATTAAATTATGACAGACAGAGACTGAACAGAATATGCAGCTGAGTTACACTACACAATTCTCAAATGTAAGCATGATTGAAACTTACTAAGATGCAGGTACCCAGGCTCCACTGCTCCGAGAGTTTGAGTCATAGATCTTTGGGTTTTTTTCTTAATAAGCATTACGGCTGCTTCTGCTGTCAGTTGTCCAAGGGCCACACTTTGAGAAACATTCTCCTACAAAGACAAGGAACTTCTTGAACGCATGGAGTTAGGGGATTGTAAAGTAAGAACACAGATGATACTCGGTTCTTCAGAGCAGACCAGGAATGTGCGGATGGGCCTTCCCAGGTGTGTGTCCTCAATGTCCTCAAATGTCCTCTTTACAGTTAAGACCCCTGAGCACTGGAATGATATGAAGCAGCAGGATTTCTGTGTGGTAGAGCTCCAGCCTGGGCATGCAGAATATAACACGGTGGCAAGCAAGTTTAATCAGACCTGCTCACACTTCTACATAGAGAAGGTAAGCCTTTTGCTGACATGGAATTTTCTTAATGATGGAAATGAGTGGTATCATGGTCCTGGATAAATATATAAATACATTTGCATTAATTTCCCATCCCCCCGCTTTTTTTGGGCTCAGAATTAGAATATTCTACGGTAATCAGATTTTAGGTTGTAGATTCTACTCCTATCACCATTATTACAGACATGTTAAGATGGGGACCCTGTCAGGTATTACAAGATAATATTAGATTGCCATATGATATTAGAATACTAAAACCAGGTGTTGACTTAGGAAGGAGCTGGTTAGTAGTGATCTTGAAGAGACAGCTGGTAGAAGTCTTCCCAAGAGGAAGAAATCTTTCCCCAGAGGAAGAACCAGTGAGTGACCCTAAAGAGGAAAGAAAGGGGAAGGTCCCCAAGAAAAAAGGAAAGTCTCTTCCTCCCGAGGAGAAGCCACTCAGTAGTGGATGTGTGGAGGTTGCTGCCAGCAAGACCAGCGGCTCCAAGAAAAAGGACAAGTTCCAAAAGTTAGCCCAGGAGGATTAAAATGGACATTCCCCCACCCAACCCTATAAAGCGAAATCACAAGAATCCCTGAAGCCAAGTAATAAAAAAACAAAGACAGAGCTTCAGGATTGATTTGGCAACTAGCAGACACCACAAAGAGACACACAGAGGCCCTCAGATCAGGATTGTGTGCTCCTGCCCTGCCATTCACAGATCAGCAGTGCACGCTTCCAGGATAAATCCAATAGTCCTTTCCTTTTCATCTCCCTTATTTTGGCAACTTCCTCTTTAAAAAAAAGATTTATTTGAGAGAGCGAGAGCACACGCAAGTTGGGGGAGGAGCAGAAAGAGAGACAATCTCAAGCAGACTCCCCGCTGAGCACAGAGCCTGACGCGGGGCTTGATCCCACAACCCTGAGATCATGACCTGAGGCGAAGTCAAGAGTCAGACACTAAATCAGCTGAGCCATGCAGGTGCCCCTGGAACATTCCACTTTCAAACATCACTATTGCTCTCTGAAATTATGTTCCCATTTGACCTGTGGCAATATTATATTAATGCTTTCTTCTTTAACTAATTTTCCTCTCGTTATCCCGGTTATCTATTTCTCCTCCAAACCCCTAATCCTAGCTTTACCCACATTACTTATATTTTGGTCTTCTGTCTCTGCACTTCACCAGGAAAAGTTTTTCCCTTCTTGGCTTCAGCTGTTATTTCAATGTTGATAGCTCCCAAGTCAATCTCACCAACCTGGACCTTTGATCAAGCTTTACAACATATTCCAGTGACCCATAAAATCTCTGCTTGCCTATGTAGCTGCAAATCAGTTTCTCTCAATCTAACCCATCATCTCACCATTTCCTTTCCCTTCCCCACTTCTGTCCTTGGTCCACCACTTTCTGAGTAAAGCTAGACATCTTTGGGTGCCTTCCCTTCATCCATCATAATGAGTTTGCCAGTAAGGCCTGTGTTTTCTCTCTTTGCAAATTTTTCTTACTCCCTATTTCTGACACCGCTCTTTATTTATGTACTTAAGCACATAATAACTCAAGAAGACTTGGCATTTCTTACAAAGATAAGTATCATACCTTCAGATAAAATAAAAAGATGAAGAAAATGGACCAAAAAAGAGGGAAGGAAAAATAAAGTAATATAGAGGTATTATCTATTTACAAAAATACACGAGTTCCTGGATAGTTACGAGGACCACAGGTTTGTTTCTGAGCTTCCTAGTAGACAAAGTGAAGAATTAAACACCCAGCCTCAAGATTCACCATTTCTGTCAATGAGAAAACCATGTGCTCGGGGGACTCTCAGCCTTTCACAGTGCTGACACTACTGAGAGATTTGGCCTGTGAATCAGGTGCTGGAGAATATCTCCAAAATCAACCTCACAGTATATTCAGTATCATATTTTATACCATTGCTTTTATTTTTAATCCCTCAAGCAAAACAATTCTGAGGTACGAAAACAATGTGGTTAAAGTATGTAGCACTCTCGTGGGCTGGTTCTGAGAAAGCAAATAAGTTTCATTTCAGATACCAAGCACAGTCATCTATCTGGTAGTGGCTGATTGGCCCATTTTGATGAGATGCCAAGTCCAGACTGAAAAGGACAGTCCAGTGGACCACCAATGTCTGCAGGGGGCTCTGGAGGCTTGCCCTGTGTTAGGGAATGGCCAGAGAAATGTTTCACTGTTTTTTTTGTTTTTTTTTGTTTTTTTTTTTGTAGTGGATCCTTCTCTCAAATAAAATCCTATGTGAAAGTCCAGTGTGTGAAACAGATAGACGTAAAGCTACTTACGGTACCTCTGTAGAAATCCCTAACAGTGTGAAAACACTAAAAATAGGTGGTTATTATCCTCCATGACTGTTAGGGCCTGTGACTAAGATTTTTAACATCCATAAACTTCCACATTGATGGAATAATTTTGCCACATTTGCCTTTCTCTCTCTTTGGGTTTTTGCTGAAGCATTTGAAAGTAAGTTGCAGATATCATGACACTCCTGAATATTTTAGTGCGTATCTCCTGTGAATAAAGACAGTCTCCTAAATAACAACACTGCTATCCCATATAAGAAAATTTACAGTAGTTCGGTAATATCTAACAGAATCCATTTTCAGATTTCCCCAACTGCTTACTTTCTTATAACTCGCCCCTCTCCAATAGGCCTTTGATCATTCTGTCTCCTCTGTCTCTTCTGATCTAGAATGGCACTCCTACATTTTAAAAAATAATTTTTCATAATACTGAATTTTTAAAAGAGTTTAAGCCAGTTGTGTTATAGAATGTCCTATATTCTGACTCTGTCTTGTCTAGATTTTCTTTTCTTTTTTTTAAGAACTCAAGCAAGTTTGCTTATAGAGTCAAGATCTGTCTGATTCCTCCTGGGTCCTGCTATCCAGGACACAAGGAATTTCCACCACACAATGGAGGCCACTTCCCAAAGAGGATGGTCAAATCATGGACACTATGATCTGCAACCAGATCCCACCCCACCAGCACTCATGCCCCACTCTTCCAACTGGACCAGAGATTAATTTTCATTAATTAACTTCCTTCTGGACTAGATCCTCTAGTGCTTCTCCCACCAGTAGAACGTGGCTAACCAGGTGAACCAGTGTCCCAGAAGGACTTAGGAAGATAGAGGCCAAGGGACCAAGGGAAGTAGACAGCAACCAGAGCAGTCATTGAACTGAAGATAAAAAGCAGGAGTTGGGGAGGCTTGGTCAGATCCTAAACACTGTTTGCTCTCATGTGGTGCAGTAAAAGATGTTAAAAACTGAAATTAATATTCTTCCCAAGGTCTGCTTTTGTGAAACACTGGATCTAAAAAGATTTCTGAATGTAGAAAGGTGCCATCTGGCATTAATTTTTATTTATGAAAAATAATGGTCATATCTGTATCTTGCCAAAGGCTCTTGGCACCGACAGAATATTTTTCCTTGTTGATTTGCAGATTGAGAGGATCCAGAATCCAGATCTCTGGAATTGCTACCAAACAAAGAAGAAAACCATGGATGCCAAGAACGGGCATAAAAACAATGAGAAGCAGCTCTTCCATGGGACAGATGCTGACTCAGTGCCACATGTCAACCGAAATGGCTTTAACCGCAGTTATGCTGGAAAGAACGGTAAGGAAGCAAGTAATCTGGCTGCTCTGAATGGGATGTCGGCTGTGAGAACCCAAACTGGTGAGGGACAGTGTGGACTGATTGCGTTGTGTCCCTTCATGGTTGGCGGCCATGCTGCGGCCAGAGTTTCAAGGCTGGGCTCGTTATGTTTCATCCCAGAAGGACTGCCTGGATCTCTAGGATGGAGGAATGACATTTAAAAATTAAAAACACATGAAAAAAAATTTTTAGGGGGCTTTGGAGAGAAGAACTGAACATTATTTTAACCTTATTTGACGTATTGGGTCAACACATCAGATTATAGACTAAACTGAACTTTTTTTTTTTTTTAACTTTGTTTTTTCAGTGTTCCAAGATTCATTGTTTATGCACCACACCCAGTGCTCCATGCAATACGTGCCCTCCTTAATACCCACCACCAGGCTCACCCATCCCCCACCCCCTCCCCTCTAAAACCTTCAGTTTGTTTCTCAGAGTCCACAATTTCTCATGGTCCATCTCCCCCTCTGATTTCCCCCTACTCACTTCTCTCCATCTCCCAATGTCCTCCGTGTTATTCCTTATGCTCCACAAGTAAGTGAAATCATATGATAGTTGACTCTCTCTGCTTGAGTTACTTCACTCAGCATAATCTCCTTCAGTCCCATCCATGTTGATACAAAAGTTGGGTATTCATCCTTTCTGATGGAGGCATAATACTCCATTGTATATATGGACCACATCTTCTTTATCCGTTCATCTGTTGAAGGGCATCTTGGCTCTTTCCACAGTTTGGCAACTGTGGCCATTGCTGCTATGAACATTGGGGTACAGATGACCCTTCTTTTCACTACATCTGTATCTTTGGGGGTAAATACCCAATATAAACTGAACTTCTTAAAAATGTTTTTTCTCTTCACAGCTGTGGCATATGGAAAGGGAACCTATTTTGCTGTCGATGCCTGTTATTCTGCTAATGATACATACTCCAGACCAGACAGCCATGGGAGAAAGCATATGTACTATGTGCGAGTACTTACTGGAACCTACACACGTGGAAATCACTCACTAATTGTGCCTCCTCCAAAGAGCCCTGAAAACCCTACTGACCTGTATGACACTGTCACAGATTGTGTGCAGAATCCCCGCTTATTTGTGGTATTTTATGACTACCAGGCTTACCCAGAGTACCTCATTACTTTTACCAATTAACATCTGGGTATCCTTCCCAGAAGACATTGCTCGTCTATACATGCCAAGTTGTAAAACAAGTTTTCGATTTTTTTTTCCTCTTAACAGCATTTTGTAAGATCAAAGGATCCTTGTCACTGAAATCAGACTTTCTTCAACTTCTCCTTCATACCTGGAATGAACCTATCTTAAGAGCAATACATTTAAGAATTTAAATCACATAACTTAGTTATAACAGTGTATTCACAACCGTGGACATCAAATCTGCAGAAGGAAAGAACAGGGTTGTAGTCTTGGGAAGGAGAGAATGTGTTCATCTTAAAGGCAGAGAGCACAGCTATGCAATTTCAGCGCTGCTGTGAAGGAGACAGCTGTATATCACGTCGGGATGCCATATTCCTGTGAGAAGCACAGTATTACTGAGTGGGGAGGACTGCTCATTTCCGGGCGGCCAGGGATGTTGTCTCTCTCTCTCTTTTTTTAATTGCTGGGCTGACATCTGTGCCTGATGTAAATAGATGCTCCAGAACATTCCATAAACCAACTAAGAAAGAAAGAAATTAGTTAGACTACAACCAAAGTAGGAGCCATCTCTTTAATATCCTTGACTTGTCACTTTGCCTTAAATTGAACAGATTCTGTGACAGGGAATTCTGTTCTTCACAAACTGCGCCATGTGCAGTGGGACATGTGGGACAACTCCAGACTGGCTTCTGTGTTCTGTACAGTTCAGGGGCCGTGGTCTAGCTTGTGGCCCACGGGAACTGGGTCCCATGGACTTGTGCAACACAGCAGTTCTGGCTCCGACTGGTCCTTTTCTATGTTGACCCCAAATCTGCCTTCATCTAACTTCTGTTGGTGACAGAAATTAGATGACAGTGACAAGAGTGGGATACTTCCAGGGTGAAACCCTTCTACTATGTTAAGATTAAGTGAGTTCTAGTATTATTAATATTTTCTTTGGCAGTCTAGCTTTTGATGATTTTAAAGACTTTAAATAAATCAGAGGAATTAAGCAGCCATATTGCTAATTTGCTAGCTCAGTTATCTATTAAATAGTAGTGTTGGTTTTTAAAAAAATTTCCCCAGATAAATTTTAGATTCAGACACTGTTTATTGAGTGCCTAGATCGTACCAGGTAATATAATAGGTGCTTTAACTTATAGTATTTATATATTCCTCCAAACAATCCTGTCAGGTAAGAATTATATCCCCATCTTAAAGTTGGGGAAACTGACGCTTAGAATACAAGAAGCTTCCTTGCCTGGGGTCACCTAGGTGGCAGCCCTTAGAGACGGAAACCCAATCCCGATTCCTGTGTCACCACTACACCACTACAGAGCATAGCCTTTAGATTAATGTTACCATTTCAGGAACATCTCAGGTAATCTATGAATGACCCTCATATTTCCTTGGCTTTTTCCTTCTGGCTTTGGTTTCTGTTAGAGTCTCTTCATTTGAAGCTCTGTAGGCCAAGAGGCTAGAGCTGATGCCCAGCGCAGGTGGTGCACTCGGACACTAGGGGGTGTTGCGAGGAGGTGAAAGGAGCTCTTTCCTTGGCTGCTGTGAACTACTTGCCTCAAGTACAAGAAGTTAAGGGGGCCAGAGTTCCGCTTCATTCACAGACGGACATCTTGAAATTTTTCTTGCTGGGTTTTGTTTTGTTTTGTTTTTTAATATTTATTTTGAGAGAGAGAAAGAGAGAAAGAGAGAGAGGGGGCAGAGGGAGAGAATCTCAAGCAGACTCCCTACTGAGTGCAGAGACTGACACCGGGCCCTATCCGACCTGAGCTGAAATCAAGCATCAGATGCTTACCTGCCTGAGCCACCCAAGCGCCACTGTTGCTGTTAGTTTGTTAAGTGGCTTGACAAAGACTCGTTATTGCTTGGGCGTGGTTCCCAGCCACTGGCCTCTGAGCTCAGCAGGCTTGACAATGAATGTAAGAAATAAAAGGGGGAGCAATGAGCTCTTGTTCTCCAGTGGTTTGGATAACTCAGGGCAAAGCTGAGTATCAGGGGTATTGCACCAAAGTATAATGATCCAGTCAGTAAATGTTATAGTTATCCTCAATCTAAATAAGTGTATGTCATGTACCTCCTTTTTGAATAAAATACTTGGAAAATATCTTTGGTGGTAAACCTCTTTATCCTTAAGGACATCTAGATACAGGAAAGCTGGATGATAAACACAGGCCACTGCTGGTAAAAGACTACAAGAAACCATGAGAGCATCAGGGGGTGCCCAGGGTGTTAATAATATTCAGCTGAAAATGACAGTAAGGGCGCAGTACAGGTTTAGTTCAGTAAATCTGAAGGGCAGATGGACTCCCACAGGAAACTCCTGCTAAACCAAGCCCAATTCAAGACTGTGATGGGTCTTAGGGGTTTCCTCTAGGGTCAGAGATTTTTAAACATTTTTGGTATTTGAATCATCTTAGGTCCTTAGGTGTTTGCTGAGCTAGCAAATTCTGGCCCACCCCAAAGGAGTCAGGTTCTGTAGCTCTAGAGAGGTGCCTAGATATCTGCATTTTCAGCAAACACCTCAAATGATTCTGATAATCCCGATACTCAGAACTGCCTATGACTTTCATGGCTCCAGAGACTTCTGCCTTCATGGGCCCCTTACTCATAAAAAGTGAAAAAGTATTAACAATTACATTTTTCCAACTCCACTGATACAAACATGAATGCAATGAAAGCTAGATTATATGGGTTTTTTTTTTTTTAATTCCAAAGAAACTAAAACATTTTGGGGCCGTGAAAAGCTCATGGGCCTTAGCCACTGTGCCAACTGGACAGGTTAGCCTTGCTGATACCTGGACATGTTAGGTGCAATGCAGAGCTGTACTTTTTTTTTTTTTAACTTTTTAAAAAAAATTATTTTTTCAGTGTTCCAAGATTCATTGTTTATGCACCACACCCAGTGCTCCATGCAATACCTGCCCTCCTTAGTACCCACCACCAGGCTCAGCTATCCCTCTACCCTCCCCTCCAAAAGCCTCAGTTTGTTTCTCAGAGTCCACAGTCTCTTATGGTTCATCTCCCCCTCCGATTTCCCCCAATTCACTTTTCCTTTCCTTCTCCTAATGTCCTCCATGTTATTCCTTATGCTCCACAAGTAAGTGAAATCATATGATAATTGACTCTCTCTGCTTGACTTATTTCACTCAGCATAATCTCCTCTAGTCCTGTCCATGTTGATATAAAAGTTGTACATTCATCCTTTCTGATGAGGTATAATACTCCATTGCATATATGGACCATATCTTCTTTATCCATTTGTCTGTTGAAGGGCATCTTAGCTCTTTCCACAGTTTGGCAACTGTGGCTGTTGCTGCTATAAACATTGGGGTACAGATGGCCCTTCTTTCCACTGCATTTTTATCTTTGGGGTAAATACTCAGTAGTGTAATTGCAGGGTCATAGGGAAGCTCTGTTTTTAATTTCTCAAGGAATCTCCACACTGTTTTCCAAAGTGGCTGCACCAACTTGCATTCCCACCACCAATGTAAGGGGGTTCCCCTTTCTCTACATCCTCTCCAACACTTGTTTCCTGTCTTGCTAATTTTGGCCATTCTAACTGGTGTAAGGTGGTATCTCAATGTGGTTTTAATTTGAATCTCCCTGATGGCTAGCAATGATGAACATTTTTTCATGTGTCTGATAGCCATTTGTATGTCTTCTTTGGGGAAGTGTCTGTTCATGTCATCTGCCCATTTTTTGACATGATTATCTGTTTTGTGAGTGTTGAGTTTGAGGAGTTCTTTATACATCTTGGATATCAGCCCTTTGTCTGTACTGTCATTTGTGAATATCTTCTCCCATTCTGTGAGTTGCCTCTTTGTTTTGTTGACTGTTTCCTTTGCTGTTGCTAAGCTGTATTCTTTTTTTTTTTTTTAAAGATTTTATTTATTTATTTGACAGAGAGAGATCACAGGTAGAGAGGCAGGCATTGAGAGAGGGGGAAGCAGGCTCCCCGCTGATCAGAGAGAACCCGATGCGGGGCTCAATCCCAGGACCCTGAGACCATGACCCGAGCCGAAGGCAGAGGCTTTAACCCACTGAGCCACCCAGGCGCCCCGCTAAGCTGTATTCTTAATAGAATTTTTGTTTGTAGTTCTTATAGTCTCAGTGTGAGCTGAGCTGGAACCTGTTGCCCCACCCAGAAGTGGCCCGGTCCTGGGAGCAGGGGATGAGCCTGTAGTCTTCAATGCCTCTGGTCTCTGCAGGGTCAATATATTTATCTAATAATTTCACTCACACATGCTTGCTTATACAAGAAATGCAGGATGAAATGGGACCTAGCTCCCTGAGCACCTAACGGTCCCCCCAATTGACTATCTTTCCTCACTGCCAAATTCCCCTTCACAGATAGCCAAGATCTCCATCTTGATAAAATCAGGAAACTATCTCCCATCACCCATTTATACTTAGAAATCCCTTCATACCAATGTCTTAACTCTCTTCCCAGCTCTCTGCATGTCAAAGACTGTTACCTCCAACTGCATCAAATGCTTTGTTTCAGAATCTCCTTCAAACTTTTGTGACCCCAACCTACAGGAGGACATGAAGATATACAATTTATATCAGGCCCAGTACATGCACAGATACAACTAAAAAGTTATATGAAATATATTTATCCTTAAAAAAATACTTTTCCTGGGAAATTTCATGAAATAATACTTATACTTACTAATGAATTCACTGAAATAACCTATTCTATTTAACTTTTTAAAAATGCTGGTCTTGCCCACTATATTGATTTTATTACTTGCTAATGGGCCACAACCTGCAATTTGAAAAACAGTAGTCAAAGGAGTAGCAAACATCAAAAATAAAATATCTGAAGAAAACAGTAAGTCTAGTTCTGCAATAAGGATCTACCTACTAATGGGAACAGACATCTTATCCTTGGCCACAACACCCTCTACTACAATGTGTTTGATGGAGTGTTGCCAACAAGTTCTTCCTTTTATAATCCACTCAGCCAAATACTGAACAAGCCCCTACCCTATGCTGGGCACTCTGATCAATGCTCTGTGACTCCATAATAATCAAAACAAAGTTCATACCCCATGGAGTGACATTCTGGTTGGGGAAGATAATAAATAAATAGGTATACAGTGGTCAATCACAGTAAGTGCTACAGACAGGTTTCTTCCAGACCCTTCTTTTCCTGGGCATGTTCATATAACACCTCCCTCACTGCTAGAAGGCATATGTTTTCTTTGGATGTACTTGATACCCTGAATCTGAAGACTGACAAGGATGGAGCCAGTAGTCAATTCATCTTAAAAGATTACTTTGCTTACCTTTTGTTATATATTTGTTTCACAAATGGTTACTCAGAGATCTATATGCTTTTCTAATTTCTAAATTCTTTTTTTTTTTTTAGATTTTATTTATATGAGAGAGAGGGAGAGAGAGATCGAGATCAGGAGCAGAGAGGAGGGGTAGAAGGAGAAGCAGACCCCCTGTTGAGCAAGAAGCCTGATTCAGGACTCGATCCCAGGACGTGGGATCATGACCTGAGCTGAAGGCAGATGCTTAACCTACTAAGCCACTCAAGTGCCCTAATTTCTAAAGTCTTAGTTAGACAGTAATGGTAATAATTATCCCCAGATCTTCTTGCAAATGTAATGAGAGAAGGCTCAATCCCACTAGACCAAACCTTTAGTCCATTGCAGGAGCCAGTAACATCCAGTGCTTTTCCTTTCCGGGACTAGTGTTCCTAGAGGTCCCAGTTCCTTCCATAAGGAGGCCTTATATTGGACCCCGCCGACTTTTTTCCTGATTGGTATCCTGCTCTGGGTGACAGGGATTAGCCAGTGAAAATTCTGCAGGTGTCAGAGGTATAATCAATCACTTAGGATCGAGGCTAGAAGCCACCCAATGGATGCATTAGGCCAGGGGTTGGCAAGCTTTCTTTATGAGGGGATAGACAGTATTTTCAGCCTTGCAGGCCACACTGGCTTGGTCACTGCTCAACTCCGACACTGTAACTCTAAAGCTGCCATCAGCAATATGTAATGAATGGCATGGCTGTGCTCCAGTAAACCTTTATTTACAAAAACAAGCAGCAGGCCGACCTCGCCTTGAGACTGCTGAAGAGGTATTACTTTCTGTTAAGAACACCTGGGGCTTACATTTGAGATCAGCTAAAAGGACCAGATGTGAGAGGAAAGGCAAAGTCACTGAAGAAAGAAGGCCTAGCAAGTTAACAAAGAGCTGGCTGGCTCAGAGAGCGATGTTCGTGAATGAAGGTGGCAAGAGACTGAAACACAATTAGGTAAGAACAAGTGCATTTACAAGCATGCTGGCCCACAAATTAACTTTGTGCTCTGCCATTTTTTTATTTAACAATCATACTACTTAAAAATATTTTTAAAGTATTATTTTAAAAGTCATTTCCTTAGAACCACAAACTTCTTCCTTGTATCAGAAGTTGTGCCACTATCCTGGTTACTTGTGGATTCACCAAGCAGTCCAGCAGGTCATCTGTAGAAATGAATGTTTGAGAAGGAGCCATACTACTATTTGAAGCAATTTGTTCCACAACTGCATCCTCATTTTTACTCATCATTCGTTGCCTCTTGGTACAATGCAGTTTTCCAGAGTGTTCTCCATCTTTGCCAACAAAGTCTTTACCATCACCTTCAAATATGCCTCCTCTCTCTGAGGGTAGTTCTTCAGAACTCAGTGTTACAGGAACCAGATCAGGGCCAAAGGGACTTGCTGCCTCCCGTTTTCCCATTCCCAGGATTACGTCCTGGCCACCTGTTTGTTCCACCGCCATGCGATTGTGCACATCCAAGCCCTCCTGTTTCATGTCCTCTCTATTTGTTCTCAGTGTTTGGATTTCTATGACCTTAGATGTTCTGTAATGATCAAAAAGGGCAGAAACCGCTCTATTTAAGTAGCGACAATTGACTTCGTGGGATGTTTCCTCAACCTAGGGAAAAAGAAAAACTCCTTAGAATGGCTATATGCACTTACATAAATTAGAAAACAAATGTTCTAGCAAGGGTTGATTGATCACAGGAAACTAACTGCCGTGATGAACAGCCTACCTCAGTTGGGTTTAACCAAGCTCTGGTATTGGTTGGATCCTCTGCGGTCTTCAGGGCACACACAAGCATGCGTGTGATTGCCTCTTCTACTCGGGCTTGGTGGTCCTCTTCCTGAGTCAAGATTTAAAAAGCACATTGTTCTCATCTGTCACTTTGTCTCATGGCTTAAAACAGAGTAGAGTCTCTATTAATTGTGTGTCCTGTTCGCTCATTAATATAAGCCATTTAGAGAAGGAAGGAACATGTTGGCAGACCACAACTTTTCCGTATTCACTATCACCTGCCATCTAGAAGAGTTGTAAAATATTTCACCGACCACATTGAAGTTTTATCCTGTCTGTAAGACATAGCCCTTAAATATTAACTACTTTGTGATGTTTCTTCCAATCTCTTTCATTTGTTGACAAGTTTAAAATATTTTTTAAAAAAAGCACTACATACAGAGAAATAATACCTAAGAATTTAAAAAACTAACTGAGGAGTGGAAGAAAAATTATAATAAACATGCTTAGCTACAAGAATGAAATGGCTAAAAATCCAAATATGGTTTTTTAAAGACATAATAAGCATAAATTAGAGCATTAATGATAAATTACATTAAAATCAACAACTTCTGTTCATCAAAAGGGAACAAAAGGAAAAAAAGCAAACCAGATGTGTGTAATACATAAAACTGATAAAGGTTAATATCCAGGATATATAAAGAATCTATACACATCAAACAAATGATCCAATTTTTAAAAATAGGCAAGAGGCATGAAGACAAGCATTTCAAAAAAAAGAGCAATCATATATTTATTAAAACATGAAAGGGGCGCCTGGATGGCTCAGTGGGTTAAGGCCTCTGCCTTCGGCTCAGGTCATGATCCCAGGGTCCTGGGATCGAGCCCCACATCGGGCTCTCTGCTTGGCAAGGAGCCTGCTTCCCTTCCTCTCTCTCTCTCTGCCTGCCTCTCTCTCTCTCTCTGCCTGCCTCTCTACCAGCTTGTGATCTCTGTCTATCAAATAAATAAATAAAAATCTTAAAAAAAAACCAACATGAAAATATGTTTAACCTCATGAATAATCAGGGAAATGCAAATCGAGAAACTGGTGAAATTGGCAAAAGAGAGTCTGATAATTCCAAGTGGTAGAAAAATGTGCATTGACAGACTCACTGATGGTGGGAGTGCAAACTGGTATGGCCATCTGGAAAACATGTTGGTGTTATCTTGTAAACTTGGGTATTGTACCCCCTGCAGACCAGAATTTCTGCACCCAGAGAAATACATACTTTTTTAAAAAGATTTTATTAATTTATTTGGGAGAGAAAGAGAGAGCATGAGAGAGAAGGCATGAGAGGAAAGAGGTCAGAGGGAGAAGCAGACTCCCTGCCGAGCAGGGAGCCTGATGTGGGACTCGATCCCAGGACTCCAGGATCACGACCTGACGCGAAGGCAGTCACTCATCCAACTGAGCTATCCACGTGCCCAAGAAATATATATTCTTTAGAGAAACTCTTACACATGTGTACAAGAATATCCTATTTATAAAAGCAAAAAATTGGAAACAACTCAATTATCCATCAACAGAACAGAGAACCAATAAAATGGGGTACACTGATATAAGAGAATATCATACCACAGTGAAAATGAATGAAATGAATGTCTCCATGATAAGACACCACTCCACACTAGTATGGCTATCATAAAAAAGACAGATAATAACAAGTGTTGGTGAGGATGTGGAGAAATCAGAATAGTCACACATTGCTGGTCAGAATGTAAATGGCTTTAGAAACAGCCTGGCAGTTCCTCAAAAGGCTAAACACAGAGTTGCCAAATGTGGTGGTTAATTTTATTAGTTAACTTGGTTAGGCTAGTTGTTTGGTCAAACCCTAGTCTAAATGTTGCTGTGAAAATACTTTGAAGATGATTAACCTTTAAAATCAGTTGACTTTAGGTAAAGGAAATTATCCTCAATAATGTAGGTGGACCTCAGGTGAAGGCCTTAAAAGCAAAAACTAAGGTTTCCTAGAGAATAAGGTATTGTGCCTCAAGATTCTAAGAGAAATCCTGAATGAGTGGGTTTCTAGTCTGTTAGCCATCCTACAGATTTCAGACTCCAGACTGAAACTCAGACCAGAGTCTTTACGATCCATTATACCAAAGGATCCAGAAATTCCACTCTCAATGTACATGCAAGATAATGAAAACACATGGTCACATAAAAACTTGTACATAAATGTTAATAATAGCATTATTCGTAACTGCAAAAAGTAAACACAACCCACATGTCCACCAGCTGATGAGTAGATAAACAAAATGTGTATATCCATTCAATGGAGTATTATTCAGCCATAAAAAGGAATCAAGTACTGATACACGCTATAACATAGATGAATCCTGGAAACATGTAATACTGAGTGAAAGATGCTGGCCACAAAAAAACCATGTATTACATGACTCCGGAATTGGCAAATCTAGAGAGACAGAAAATAGGTTGGTGATTACTTATGGTTACAGAGGAAAATCAGAGAGCAAATAATCATATATACAGGGTTTCTTTTTAGGTTGATGAAAATGTTAAAAAATTGATTATGGTAGTATTGCATAATTCCTGACTATACATAAAATTTCTGAACTGTACACTTTACTGTTTTTCCACTGAGTATTCAAATGTATTTATTTGGGAACCTAAAGTCCATTTTCTTCTTAACAGGGTTTTAGAAAGCTGCATTTGTTTAAAGCAAGTGAAATTTTAAAGAAGTAAAACTCCTAGAAGCTCTCAGAACCTCTAAGAATTTTTTTTAATTGAAATATAATCAACACACAGTGTTACATTCATTTCAGGTGTATGACATCAGGATTCAACAGCTCTATAGGCTTTGCCGTGCTCACAAGCATAGGTACCATCTGTCACCATCCAACATTCCTGCAACACCTCTGACTAGATTCCCCATGCTGCACCTTTCATCCCTGTGACTTACTCATTCCGTAACTGGAAGGCTGTACCTCCCACTCCCCTGCATCCAGAAAGGAGAGGTGGGGGGTGAGCAAAATTACACCACTACAAATATGTTACCTACATATTATTTTATAGGTATAAATACAATGAAAGACATAATAATGGAAAAATTATTAGAGCAAGAGGAAAGCCTTTAAAAATTAACAAAAATATTTTTTTAAGTTTGGAAAAAGTACCAATAAAATAAATGCATTTCAATACTAAAAGAATAAGGAGGAATACTGAAAGAAAAGGATTAAAAAAGGCACAATTCAGGTGCGCCTGAGTGGCTCAGTGGGTTAAGGCCTCTGCCTTCGGCTCGGGTCATGATCCCAGGGTCCTGGGATCGAGCCCCGCATCAGGCTTTCTGCTCGGCGGGGGGCCTGCCTCCTCCTCTCTCTTTCTCTCTCTGTCTGCCGGCCTCTCTGCCTACTTGTGATCTCTATCTGTTAAATAAATAAAATCTTTTTTTTAAAAAAAGCACAATTGAGAAGAACTGAGAATATACTTTATCCTTTGGAATACATTAAGATAGAATCTGTACCACTTTAACAGAGAAAAAGAGAAGAGATGAATATTGTGCCAGCTGGACAGAACTAGAATTTCTACTTTTTTCCCAAATCTATGTGACTTGTGACAAGAATACTAGAGTCAGGATTTAGCTTGAGTTATTATGTGGAATATGGTTGGTTTTAAAACCTAAGGGTTTTTGGAGTTAAATTTGGCAACAAGAAAAAATTATGGTTCAGTGCTTGAAGAGACAAGGATCAAAGCAACACGTGACAGAGGAAAATATAGTCATTTAGATCCTAGTCTGCATTCCAGTTATTTAAGGAAGAATGAATGTCTTCAAACTGTGATGTACGCAGAAGTTAAAGGGGGAATGAGAGTCCTGGTTTGGTGAAGGACAGAAATCATCCACTTTAAGTCAGCATCGAGTCCTTGGGCACCAAACTTGTAAGTACTACCTCATGACTTGTTTATACTCATTGACATCAATACTTTGGAAAATTCTGTGAGAAACAGCTGAACAAATGGTATAAAACAAGCTTCTAATAAGACCACAGTGAAGGCTTTCAGACTCTTGAGGCCAGGTAAATTCAAATCTAAATAAAATATGAACAAGTGGCATTCTACAATACATTAAGAAATGATATATCGGGGTGCCTGGGTGGCTCAGTGGGTTAAAGCCTCTGCCTTCAGCTCAGGTCATGATCCCAGGGTCCTGGGATCGAGCCCCGCATTGGGCTCTCTGCTCAGTGGGGAGCCTGCTTCCTCCTCTCTCTCTGCCTGCTTCTCTGCCTACTTGTGAACTCTGTCTGTCAAATAAATAAATAAAATCTAAAAAAAAAAAAAAAAAGAAATGATACATCACAACCAAATGGGATTTGTTCCAGAAATTAAGGATGGCTCAATCAATACTAAGAAATCCACTGGTTTAATTTACTCAAATACCAGATATTTACTAAAGAAGAATATTATATGATCATCTCCATCAATGCTTAAAAGGCATTCAATAATATTTAACATCTTTTCTGGATTAAAAAACAAAACAAAAACCAAAAAAGTAATGAATTGAAAGATACTTAACATGGTAAAATATATATACAATTCACCCCAAAATCCAGCATTTTACTTAAAGAAAAATCACTAGAGAATTCTCTCTAAAATCAGAAAAAGACAAAGATGCCCACTATCTCCATTATCATTTATTATTGATTTAGAAGTATTAGCTAATGTAATTAGACAAGGGAAAATAAGATACAGGAAAATAAATTGGAAAGGAAGAGGTAAAAGTATCTCAATTTTCAGATAATAGGAGAGAAACCTGAAAAACCAAGGAAGTCAATAAAAAACCACCACACTCAAGAAAATAATTCAAATTAACACAAAAATCAATAGCCTTCATATATACAAACAATATCTAATCAGATGATATAACGGAAGAGAAGACGCACCTCACTTAACCACAGCAGCCAAAAAAGAGGAAATGCCCGGGAATAAACCTTTTTTTAAAGAAATGTCCAAATCCAGTGTGAAGAAAACTTTAAAACACTCCTGGAACAAAGACAACTAGACTTGGACAAAAAGAAAGGTATCTCATTACTGGTTAGGACAATTCAACACCATACAGCTCATATTAAATTTAATATAAATGGAATAAAAATATCAATTGTTTTTTCCCTGAAGGTGGATGTATTGATTCTAAAGATCATACCAAAAAAAAAAAAAAAAAAAAAAATTCAAGAAGAGCCAGGAAAACACTGCAAAAAAAAAGGTTTCTTGCCCTACAGATACTAAAAACATCCTATAAGACCCCTCTAAGTTAAAAAGGGTAGAAGTGTTGAACCAATGTGAAGAAAGGCCAGTGAAAGAGACAGACCCAAGTACACAGAGATATCTGGTATATGATTAAGGTAATATTTCAAATCATCACAGAAAAGACAGACTTTAAAATAAATGATGTCCCTGACAATTCTATTGTCATTTGGTAAAAAATAATAGATCTCAACCTTACACATACACTAGTAAAAACCTTGAAATGGATGAGAGACCCAAACGTAAAAAAATGAAACAATCCAAACTAAAAGAAAGCATTGGTGAATTCCTTTACGACCTGGAAGAGGGAAAGGTTTTTTCCAACTATGATTCAAAAATCAGAAGCAAAAAAGTTCAACAGTACATCCTGTCGGTGAGGCTGTGGAGAAAAGAAGCTTCCTTAGATGCTACTGATAGAAAGGCAAAATGGCACAAGCACTGTCAAATTTGGCAAAATTTGGCAAAGGCTAACAAAATTAAAGCTGACTCACTTTTAAGACTCTCCCCAAAGACACTCTTCCAGCAAATATAAAACAACATATGCACAATGTTATTCACTAGCATTATTTCTAATTATAAAAGACTGGAAAGAATGCAAACATCCATCCACATCGGAACCAGGAAGTGAACAATGGTGCACCCATACAGTGGGATACTATACAGCTGTTGGAAAGAAAGTGAAAATTGCTCCGTACTATGATTCACCAAATTCAGAATAGTATTGTAATGTGAAAAAAGCAGGGTGCAGAACACTAGTTTATTACTTTCTGTGTAAGAAAGGAGAGGAAATATGAGTATGTGTGAATAGGCACATGAAACATAAAAAAGTTTCTATTCTTATTCACATATAAAGTCATACATGAATATATTTATTCATTTACTTAATTATTTACCTATATGTTTACAAAGAAGACACACTAGAATGATGAACTAAAAGAATAGAAACAGAGCCCTGTGGTGGGGGGTAGTGGGGAGAGAGGGATGGAGTGGAGGGGACAGAGATGAAGAGAAAACTTCTCTATATAAAGGAGACTTTTAATATCATTTTAACAATTTAATGTTTTACATATTCAAAATATTAAATGAAGTCAAATTATGAAAAAAAGTAAATCCTAATACTGAAAACAAAATGAAACAAACAAACCGACCTAAAATTAGTAACATAGCCACAAGTGAAAAGAATTCCTTCACAATGAATTCTGAACGCAGTACTTTGTAGCCCCTTAGTGGGATATAGTCTAATGATAAAAAGTATTAAAAAGAAATCCTAAATTTTATTTGCAAGTTTTATTATTAGTAATAATAATATTGGAATTTTGAAATTATAAATGTAACATCTTAAAAAATGTATGGGTGGACAAATGTTTATAGCAGCAATGTCCACAACAGCCAAACTATGGAAAGAACCTAGATGTCCATCAACAGATGAATGGATAAAGAAGATGTGGTATATATATATATATATATATATTTGAATACTATGCAGCCATCAAAAGAAATGAAATCTTGCCATTTGCGACAATGTGGATGGAACTAGAGGGTTATTATGCTTAGTGAAATAAGTCAATCGGAGAAAGACAACTATCATATGATCTCCCTGATATGAGGAAGTTGAGAGGCAACGTGGGGGGTTTGGGGGGTAGGAAGGGAATAAATGAAACAAGATGGGACTGGGAGGGAGACAAACCATAAGACTCTTAATCTCACAAAACAAACTGAGGGTTGCCGGGAGTAGGGGGCTAGGGAGAGGGTGGTTGGGTTATGGACACTGGGGAAGGTATGTGCTATGGTGAGTGCTGTGAAGTGTGTAAACCTTGCGATTCACAGACCTGTACCCCTGGGGCTAATAACACATTATAGTTAATAAAAAACTTAAAAATTAAAAATTAAAAAGGAAAAAAAATATATGGGTGGGGCACCTGGGTGGATCAGTTGGTTAAGCATTCAACTCTTGATTTCAGCTCAGGTCATGTTCTCAGGGTTATGAAACTGAGCCCCACGACAGGTTCTGTACTGGGCATGGAGCCTGCTTACGATTCTCTCTCACTCTCTGCCCTCCCATCCAAGGGGGGGGGATATATATATATATATTTTTTATATTATATATTTATATATATATATTTATGTGTGTGTGTATATCTATATATACATAAATATGTATCAAATAAGTAGATGTTAACTGTTAGGACTGATCTTGATTTTCAGTGTAAGAGAAGAGATAAAAATACAGAAACAAACAAGAAAAAATCTATATTAACCTTAAATTAGAATTATAAATATACCCATATCTATCTATCTATCTATCTATCTATCTATCTATATCACATTCTGGTTTTATTATTTAAAGGTCTAGAAACAGCAACATGCCAATAGCAATGAACAACAGCTTTAGAGCCCCAATCTCAGTTTCTAAATACCATTCCCCACTAAAAGGAACCATGACCACTTGGAGAAATTATCAGCTTCCAAGTTGGAGGCAGGGAAAGTCCAAGGCAATCCTGGGGTATCCTCTTGTACCAGAGAGCAAGGATACATTCCAAGACAAATGATGACGTATCAAAAGGGCACAGGCCCGCTTGAAGGAGTTTATCAAAAACACAGAAGAGAATCAAATTCAGAATGACCTTGGCAAGCTGGAATGCTCACCCCAAAGAACACAGTACAAGCTGAGGGAGGGGAGTGTGCAGTGTGGGATGTGGGTTTAAAGAACCAGCTTTAACAGCTTCACGAAGGAGGGCAACCTGACACGAGTGCTGACTGGGTGGAAAAAAGCAGGGATACTCTCGAGCTGAGTATGAACCCAAAGCGAGATCAGATTCCTAAAAAAGCTACTGCAATATTATAAGCAGCAAAAAGAAATTGAGGATTTAAGTCATGCGAGGGAGAAACCTTTATTCCATGAACTGAGGCCTCCTGATATTTATACATTAAGAGGGCTGCTCTTGGCATAATAGTTCTTCCTCTTCATAGAGTTTCCATTTTTAAACACTTCTCATGTGGCAGGCGCTGGATTAGATGCCTCTGGAGTGCGGAATCCCTGTTCCGCAGGTGCAGAGACCTAGGCTAGATGAGATGAACTGATCATCCAGGTTACACAGCTAACAAAGGCAGACCTATAACTTAAACCTGCATTTAGTTTTGAAGTCTATGATCAAAATGGTGAAAACTCTGAAAAAGTTTTTAAGAAGTCATATAAAAAACATCATTAAAGAAACTGAAGGTTTTGGGGCACCTGGGTGGCTCAGGGGGTTAAGCCTCTGCCTTCGGCTCGGGTCATGGTCTCAGGGTCCTGGGATCAAGCCCTGAATTGGGCTCTCTGCTCAACAGGGAGCCTGCTTCTCCCTCTCTCTCTCTCTGCCTGCTGCTCTGCCTACTTGTGATCTCTCTTTCTGTTAAAACAAAACAAAACAAAACAAAACAAAACAAAAAAACAGAGGTTTTGAGTCTTGGAAAGAAAAGTTTAAAGGGACACATGGCAGGTATCATCAAATATTTAAAAAAAAAAACAAAAAAATTCTGTATAGTTTCAGAAATAATGAGTATAGTTACAAGCAGACAGGTGATTCTAACAATGAAAAGAGCCACCTTGAGAAGTGAAGTACTGTCAGGACTACTGTAGACGTGACTTTGGACTAGGACTGGACTGTATCTTGACATTTGCTCCGACTATAATTCAGCATGCTACCAGCAGCTAAGTAACTAACCAGCTGAGTCCACTGATCTCCCGCCATACCGCTCATCTAACCCACAAAGGCCACACCTCTTCTCTAAGCCCAGACAGTGCAGCTTCCTGTCACAGTCTCCCTGAGGCTCCACCTATGCCAAAGCCCTCCCCAGTACCCACGGATAAGGAGAGCCCGAGGGGAGGAGGCAGCAGCCACACAGAGAAGAGAGATGCAATCAGGATTTGGGTACAGGACAGTAAGATGCCACCAAAGCCTCTGCCATCAAAGCCTCTGGTTAAAGAGGCACAGGTGCAGAGAAAGCCTTGGTTCAGCCTCACTGGGCAGCCATGTTAATTGTCAAGTAGAGCAGGCAACCAGGGTTACACAAAGTGTATTGTAGGGAAAAGGCCTCCTTCATTTCCCAGCAGAAATGAAATGATAAAATCCTAGCATTCAAAGACTCTTCTATGAGAAAAGGCAGAAGCCAGGACTGAGAATTGTGCAATTAGTAATAAAGGCCCTGAGCCAAGAAGCAGTTATCTCCAGCCCATCTGGATGTGGACAGAACCAGCAATGTGGGACAGACACGGCAAATGCGGACAGCCCCACACCGCTCTCCTAACACCACCAGCTAAAGGAGAAGACTGCACACCAGCATAAGGGCCCACTATGCGCCCTTAAAAGAAAGAGATTAATGCATCACTGAAAACCCTAATTCTGACCTAAATACCCATTAACAGAGCACTGAATACATAAATTGTAGCCTATCAAACCAAAGTAGTATTGGAGTGTTGGTTAAATTTAATCACTAAGTTTTATAGATAGGCTGTATATATATATATATATATATATATAGAGAGAGAGAGAGAGAGAGAGAGAGAGAGTAAAAGCAGGGATTACATTTATTTTAAAAAAAAAAAAAAAAGTACCAGCTCAATCCATGAGTTTATACTGACAGTGACAGGATCAATGGATTCTACGTAATGCCACCAGTGTCTGGGAACAAACAGAACCTGAAAAGCAAACAAACAAAAAGTAAGTTAGCACAAGAACAGCACATTTTGTTTTAATGTCAGAATCAGACCCTAATCGACAACGCTAGGAATACATATGAATTCATAGCAATATTTCTGTTGGAAAGGGAAGTAAGGAAAAAACCCCCACAATCCCTTTCTTTTTTTAACCAGCAAGATCATGTGTTCCACAAAGGATGTTATTGCTAGCTTCCCCAACTTCTACTCTCCTTAATCCTGGGCCTGCACTGCCTGCATCTAAATCTTAGTAAAGGACACAGATTCTAATTTTTCCACCTTTCCACTGCAAAACAGTTGCATGCATTCTGAGAAAGGGTATAGGGGAAACCAGAGGAAGTAGTTCCTGTCTTCTCACAGTGTAAAATCTAGCCACTGAAGAAACAACACGTAGAAAGGGGGCACTAGGTAGATGACTCAAAGGAGCCAACACTGGTGCCAGGGAGCTTCAGAAGTGGGAGACATCGGCATGAACCACGGACGGCAGGGGCAGCCTGGTGTGCATGAAGTGTGGTCTGAACCAGGGTTAGGGGACGATGTAGAGACAGCAAAGAATGAGGACACGCCAGAAGGGAGAGGTAGTGCCAGCAAGGGACGTGGGACTGCTGAGGGAGAGCAAGTAGGTCGGTCTTACTGTGGCAGACAGGGCAATGGGAGATAAGTTGAGAGGGTTAGGTTAGGGCCAGAGGAGGGCCCTGAATTCAGAATAAAGAATCTCCATTTTATTCTGTAAGTATTAAGGAACTGCTAAGAAATTTTTTGGGCGGCAGGGTGCAGAGGGAGAGAGAGAATCTTAAACAGGCTCCACACTCAGGTTAAAACCTGATACGGGGGCAATCTCTTGAACCTAAGATCACGACCTGAGCTGAAATCAAGACTCAGATGCTTAACCGACTGAATGACCCAGGTGCCTCACTAAGAAATTTTTAGTAGGGGGATAGTTAAAATAGCAGTATCATGGGAGAGTCTGGGAAGGACAGGAGATTCTTACAGTGGCCCAACTAGTAAGTGTTAAGATCTAAACAGGAAGGTATAGAAAACAAAAGCAACAGCCAGAGTCAAGAAGGACTGCATTTGTCCAGACTCAGTATGAGATTAGTACCCATGGAAGTTTGAGCAGAGCAGACAGGCTGATCCAAGGCTTTGGGGCTTCAGATTTGGAAAATGGGTGGCACTTGCTTTGAGCAAGGTGAAGCTAGGAGATAGGAAGAGAGCACCTTTTAGGAGAACAGAGCTCTAAGAAGGGCACTGCACTTAAGTCATTAGGAGTTCATGTATGTTTCGTCTGATAAGACAGTGGTAAGAGACGGATCCAGTTGTCGGTAGATTAAAGAACAAGCAGGATGTAAGGAACACTGATACCACAGACAGAACCACGCGTTCAAATCTGGCTATTAAAATAGAAGAAAAAATGAATTACCAAGCATGTGACATCCACCAGAATGGCTATGATAATAACAGGAATAATGGAAAAGAACAAGTGTTGGTGAGGAGGTGAAGAAATCAGAGCCTTCACACATTACTTCGTGGGAACGTAAAACGGTGGAGCTGCCATGGAAAACAGCTGGGCAATTCCTCAAAAAGTTACCACAGGACCCAGCAATTTCGCTCCAAGGTATATAACCAAGGGAGCTGAAAATATACCTTTACCCAAAAACTGGTTTTCCAATGTCTACAGCAACATTCTTCATAATAGCTAAAAAGTAGAAACAACTCAAATGTCTAGCAACAGATGAATGGATAAGCAAAAATATATGTGTAACAATGTAATATGTTCATCCATAAGAAGGAATGAAGTACTGATAATATTCTGTAGGATTATATTATGTGAAAGAAGGTGGATAGAGAAGGCCACTTGTATGACTGCATGTAAGTGAAATGTCCAGATCAGTTAAATCTATTGAGATATAAAATAGATGAGGGGTTGTCAGAGGCTGGGGGACAGGTGCCTGGGGAGCAACAGCTAATAGGCTGAAGCAAGTTGCTCAAGTCAAATGATTTGAGTCGGAGTATTCACACGGGAAGGGAGCCAGAAAAGGGCCAGGGAGAAGGGGGTGAAGGAAAATAGGCAGGGAATAATTGAGGGAATAAAATCTCCTTAAGACACTAAGAAAACCTTTCATGTCATTAATAAAATATCAGACAGCAAATGCCAATGTTGTAGAGGTGGTTTTCCCTACTGGACAGCAGCACTAAGAACAAGATCTTTGGAAATGTTCCAGACACAGTCCTTTATAAAAGGACCTTCCATGCTTGCTTAAAGCAAATCAATCTCAGTTCATTCTGCCTTTGTTGTCTCACCACCTGGATGCATTCCCAACTGCATTTTATGTGTCTGGGTTCTGGTATAGCTGAAAAGATAGTAATTGTGAATAGACGTTTCAGGGGTGTTCAAGTACCCATGCCTTGACACTTTCTCTTAACCTTGTTAAAAATGACTGTGAAGGGCGCCTAGGTGGCTCAGGCAGTTAAACGTCTGTCTTTGGCTCAGGTCATGATTTCAGGGCCCTGGGATCTGGCCGTGTCTGGGATCCCTGTTCAGGGGGGAGTCTTGTCTCCTATCCCTGGCCGCACCCTGCCACTGGCTCATGCTCTCTCTAGCACTCTCTTTCAAATAAATAAATAAAATCTTAAAAAAAAAAAAAAAAAAGATTGTGAGTCCTTGTTTTCCTCCAAAGTCATTCTCCTCTTCACCAGTAGAAAGAGCTATATTCCCTCTTCCCATAGTTCCATGACCTATGAAGCTGAGAAGTTCGTGTCCGAAGCCTTCTAACAGCAGAGAGCAGCAGGGAAGAAAATCATTTTCATTTATGTTGGTGGGAGGCATATGGTATAAGGACATGAAAGAAGTTCTAGCTGGGGCACGCACTGACAGGCAATCAGTGTTTTAAGGCCCCCATTACCTGTCCTGGGTTTAGTGTAACCGTATGTCTTCGAGCTTTGCGGAACTGAGGAAAACGTTTTAAATCAGGATTGACAACATTGATTTTACTGAACACACTAGATTCTTCATAAGGGATTCTAGTTGGATAAAGGAAAGGAGTGTCTTCAGGAGGAAAGAGATGCCATCTTTTCCTAATTAAAAAAAAAATAAGGTAAGAGTTAGTACTCTGAACTTGAGACAAAACATCTAAGAAGGCAGGAGCTAAGTCTCCATTTTCATTCAGTCCATAAAGGAATACAGGGAAAATCTCAGGGGTCACTTGGCCCATCTCTCAGTAGCGGAATCTCCTAGGCAGACACCCAGTGGAGATAAGGCGGCAGCCAGTGGATTATCTCCTAATGCCCTGAGGCAACCATATTGCTGGGACAGGATATGGTTTGTAAGACCATTTTTTAAAAAACGTTATTTTAGTTAAATTCAATTAGTTAACATATAGTGTATCATTAGTTTCTAATGTAGAGTACAGCTATGCATCTGTTGTGTATAATAGCCAGTGCTCCTTAATGTCCATCACCCAGTTACCCCATCGCTGCACCCATCCCTCCACTCCAGCAACCCTCAGTTTGTTTCCTATGGTTAAGGGTCTCTTACAGTTTGTCTCCCCTCTCTAATTTCATCTTATTTTACTTTTCCCCCCCTTCCCCTATGATCCTGTTTTGCTTCTTGAATTCCTCAAATCAGTGAGATCATATGATAAATGTCTTTCTCTGATTGACTTATTTCACTTAGCATAATACCCTCTAGTTCCATCCACCTTGTTGCAAATGGCAAGATTTCATTTTCTTTGATGGCTGAGTGGTATTTCATTGTATGTACCACATCCTCTTTATCCTTTCATCTGCCTATGGACATCTGGGCTCTTTCCATAGTTTGGCTGTTGTGGACATTGCTGCCATAAACACTGGGATGCAGGTGCCCCTTCTGATCATTCTTTCTTATCTCAAATCAAAGTCTACCTCTCATAAGTTGTTTCTGTCCCTGATTCTAGGGCTATCCTGAATGATCCCTCCCTTTCAAATATCTGTGTTCTTATCTTCTGCAGAGCAGCTGCCCATACTGCTAGCCACTAAAGAGTTTCCAGACTCTTCTCCCAGTTTGGATTGTAAATTCCTTAAGTCAAACTTGTGTTAAGTTAATCCACAAGGAAGAAAGAGGCCCAAATGATGCCACCCAACTAAAAAGTGGTAAAATTAGAATTTTCAAAAAGAGAAAACTATAAAATGTTTCAGTACTTAAAATTTTTTGAAAACTTGAGGTGGATAAATCTTAAATCACAAGACACCAGACACATCCATACTTTAAGTCAACAGAGAGGGGACATCTGAGGCAAGGAAGGGGAAGTGTGAAAAAGGAAGACAGACAGACAAAAATACACAGCTGGGGAAGTGGAGAGAGAGAGAAAGAGAAAGAGAGAGGGAGACAGGGAGGGGAACGGGGCAGGGAAAGGGAGAGGGAGAGATCTAGGTCTGAGGAAAGGCTTAAAGCTCTCTCGTGACCCCTTGCAGTCACAGTGGGACCACTGTGTGCCTTTCAGTTGGCTGCTATTTTCAAACGAAGAAGTAGACACTAAAGTCTTACTTTGCCTTAGAGATAACACTGCTCCATTCCACCGTAGTTATGACCAGTTTGGGAGAATTCTTGGCATTTACTGTGTTTAGAATGTCAGAGCTGGAAGAACTCTCAAGAGATCATCAGGCTAATTCTACCTCCAAAGTAGTGGGAAAGGGACCCAGTGCTGGTTCAGTGTCATTCACTGGACTAGTGTTAGTGGTGGGCCCGGAACTAGGTTGCAGAGCTCCTGACCTCTTCAGATCTCAGCTCCTACCTCTGCCTCATGGCTGTGTTCCTAGAGGAACACATGATAGATGTGAAGATAACAATCGCATACAATTTGTTTTGCTCCACTTAAAATATAATATACAGTCAACCCTTCAACAACAAGGGGTTTGAATTGCATGGGTCCATGTACGTGCAGATGTTTTTTCATAAATACAACACAGTACTGTATTGTATTTCTTATGATTTTCTTAATAACATTTCTTATCTCTAGCTTACTTTTTCTCTTTTAGGATTTTGTTTATTTATTTATTTGAGAGAGAGAGAGAATAAGTGAGCATGTGAACAAACGGAGGGGCAGAAGGAGAGGGAGAAGAAAGAATCTCAAATAGACTCTGGGCTGAGCACTGAGTCTGATGCAGGGCTGGATTCCATGACCCTGAGACCACGACCTGAGCCAAACCAAGAGTCAGATGCTCAACCGACTAAGCCACCTAGGAGCCTCTCACTTCCTTTATTGTAACAATATAGTATATAATACATATGACATACAGAATATGTGTTAACCGACTATTTATGCTATTGGTAAGGCTTCCAGTCAACAGTAGGCTATTAGTGGTTAAGGTCTTAGGGAGCCAAAATTTATATGCAGATTTTCAACTGTGCGGGGGTCAGTACCCCTAAGCCCCTCATTACTCAAGGGTCAACTGCATATGCATCCTTCTCTTATTAATCAGAAAAGGTGGTCAATCACAAGGTCATCCCCTGATCAAAAAACGTTTTATTGTCCTGCATGCTGAAAAGAGAGTAAGAGGTTATTTGCCTGAAAGTAAACTTCTGACTCCAACCTCCCTTTCCTACCTAACCCCTTTGTTTCCAATGCACAACTTACACTGGACAGTTCACAGGGTGCTTTCTCTATACACCACATCCTTTTCTAGGGCTCTGCTCTGCCATGTCTTGACCATTCACCCATCTTTCAAAGCCCATCACAAATGGCAGCTCCTCTCTGAAATCTTCCTTAATCTTTCTAGCAGGAACGATCTCTCCTACTTTTCAGTCCCACAGCTCTATGAAACCTTCCTCAAGAGTGTGCTCATTCTGCCTTCTATCACACTGCCTGTGGGCTTGCCTGTACTCTAACTATAAACTCCCTCCAGGCAGAGAAGTGTCTTACTCATTCAACTCCATTCCCCCTGTAACACATGGTGCCTACTCCATGAGTATTTACTGAGGAGTTATTTTACTATTCCAGAGCTTATGAGACCAGAAAATATGCTCTATTATAAAGTTAAAATAAAGCTATATTGATTTTACGGCACAGAAAGAACCCATGTATTTTTTGGTAATGTTTTCCCAACTGAATTTCTTTCCCAATTCAGAACACATGGGAAACAGCTGCTTGCAATGATACCTCTCTTACCAAGTTTAAAGTTCAGACTATCAACTTCCTAAGGGCAAGGACCAGGTACTTGTGGATCACTGCGGCATCCACAACACATTGTGTACCTGAAATGTCCTAGATCCTTTAATAAGGACTTAATGAATCCAGAAGTGGACTGTCTTATACTATTTTATAGTTTTCAAAATACATCACCTACGAAATCTATTCACATACTTATTCACTGTTTCTTTTGGATCCACTCATAATCCTTTTCATGTCTCAAGGGTCTGAGAACTTAGAAATGGCCATTTCTCCTTTTCCCTCTGTACTGTCCTATAAATGTTCCAAAAGGCCAGGAAAGGAGACTCGAGCATCACTAATTGGGAGAAAATAAGCTATACTATAACATTCTGAATAGATCCTCCAACTAGCAGAAACATGTAAATTCTCATGGAAATCCTGGAACCAGGGACTATCAGAAGTATGCCTGACAGATGGAGAACTTACCTAAAGTAATAACATACTGCATTGTGTCAACATGTAGGCACAGACTAAAATTTGGACTTGAAAGGGGCCATAAATATCATCTCATTCAGTGGTTCCCAAACCAGGCCCCCTAGCATCTCCTCAGTGGCCTGAAGGTAGCAGCAAAGCCTCTTTCTTTCAACAAACTGCTCCACTCTTGTTTATTTAGATTTGAAGAAAGGGTCTTACTGCTTTTAAATAGAATTTTGAAAACTACAAATGCAGACTCTTACATAACAGAGCTAAGCAGACAGCCGTCTAGCTGGACTGAGAGTGGAATCCTGGAGCTCTAGGATCAGGATTATGAAGGTAATCCTGATCATAATTGAGAGACACACATGGAAACCATCATTTGACCTGTTCCCCTTACTTCAAAAGGGAGGAAACTGAACCAGAGGCCAACAGATCGGTCTTGGTTATGAGGCAGGCTGACAGGGTGGAGCTGGGACTAAACCTTGGGGTCTGCCACCTGTCTGATCCTCATTCCTCTTCCCGTGCAACACACACACACACACACACACACACACACACACACACACACACTCATGCATTCACCTGTGCATTACCTTCCTTGGACCTGGAATACTAAGTTGCAACCATAGGAGTCCAGATGACAGGGTGTTTGGGCCCCCATGGAGCCGATCCACAATGTACTTTCCCGTCCATTTCTTCCAGGAAACCCGAAGTCAGACCATATCACATCCTGTTTTGAAAATAAAGTTACAGTCCATCAAGAACCAACTAAATGTGCTGTATGGTAGTGTTACACATTTGTACTTGCACATTTGGTTTTTGGCAGTTGGAATACTCTTTTATAGAAAAAGCTATAGACAGAGGAGGTTAGGCTTCCAGAGCAATCCAAGAAATCTTTTAAAGCAATAGATTTAAATCAATAGAAGTACCTCACCATGAGTAGTTTTTCAACAAATACTGACTGTTCTAGAAGCTTGTGATGAATCAGTGAATAAGAAAGACAAATATGTCCAGCCAAGCGAAGCTTACATTTTAGAGGTTGGAGAGAGAAAATAAACAACAGACATAATTATGCCTATATCTAGAGGAAGAATGTTTCACTCAGGCAGCAGGAACAACAGTGCAATGGAAACAGAAGTTTTTTTAAAGACTCTGATGACACAAATAGAATGTTATGTCATGTATCCTAAAAGTTAAAATGTAACTCATTAAGGAGTGCACTTGCATGAGCTTCCTGGGATGTATGGATTTACTAAAGCACTATATATTGTACACTTGAAACTCATATTACACGGTATGTTACCTAACTAGAATTTAAATAAAAACTTAAAAAGATGTAAAAAAATAAAAATATAAAAGTTTCTGAAGCTCAACTCAGGAAGCTGGAAAGCCGTAGTTTCTCAAAGCAGTGCAGATATTTCTAGGTGTAACTAGTGTATTAACTTTCTACACTCTAGACATTAAGCCTTCTCCTAGGTTAATGGAGTTATTTAAAACTATAGATGCTGGAACCTTATTTCACACCTACTAAACCACAGCCTCCAGGTAGGGTCTGCATATCTTTTGAAATACATATCCATAGATGACTTTTGCTATGCTCCCCCAAATCATGAACTCCTTAAGTGAAATGAACTTTAAAATAGACAGCACAGTGCTCCCAACTTGGCTCTCCTTATGCCTGGTTCTGTGGACAAATCATGCCCTAGTCAACTACTGACCTATAAACACCATCTAGTCCAACAGTTCTCAAACCTGGATCCTTGGCATCCCCTTAGGGGCCAAGAGGTAGCAGCAAAGCTTCTTGCTTTCAACAAACTGCTCTGTTCTTCTTTAGGTTGGAATAAGGCGCTACCTGCTCGTTTGTGGTTGTTATTGTTGTTAAGATTTTACTTATTCATTTGAGAGAAAGAGAGACAGAGAGAGAACATGAGCAGAGGGGAGGGGAAGAGCGAGAAGCAGACTCCGTGCTGAGCAAGGAGCCTGATGTGATGCAGGGCTTGATCCCAGGACCCTGAGATCATGACTTGAGCCACCAAGGCGTCCCTATTTGTTTTTTTAAATTGTGAATTTTTCCTATTGAGTTTTAAAAAATAAAACAAAACAAAAAACACTTCCATGTGCAGAACCTGGGCTTAAATGCTGACACTTCTTTTATCAGTATCTTCCATCTACCTCTTCTATTTTTAGAGACAAACCATTAACAGCCCTAGTCAAAGAGAAAGAGGATTTTAGAGGGACATTTAATGGGTGGTTTTGAGGAAGACAAGAAAAAGCATTTTCATTTTTGTTTTGAGTAATGAAAGTAGTGGATGACGGGCATATTACTAATGTCTGTTACAGAGGGGGAGTTCTTACAAGGTCAGTGCTGTTGTAAATGCATTCACATATGACTCCCACACAGCTGCTCCAAGGAGTGGCAAAGATCCTGGCCCTCTTGATAGAGCCCATAAGCTCCGTGCAGGGAGCTCACCTCTGTATTCCCCATGCCTAACATAATACCTGTCTCAGAGTAAGTGCTTAAAACATTTGTTCCTTGGCACGGAAAGAAGAATCTGTTGGCTTATTATGGGTAAATGGTTCTGGTCTTGGTATGATGTTCAGTGTTCAGAATACATAAACTAACACAACACAGGGCTATCTTTCAAATCTAGTAATAGAAGACAGTCCCATAAATCAACTCACATAATGTGGCAAGTGCTCTGACAGAAGTGAGCAGAAGTTGCTCTACAGTCACTAATGAAAGGCTCTTGGTCCAAGCAGGGAATTTAGAAGAGGCTTCCAATTAATTCTGGCCCTTGCTGAACAATCCACAGCGCCTCAGTTTGGAATTTAATTAAAGGTAGCAGAAAGACTTGCAATGTAGAAACAAAAAAAACCCAGATATTTGCCTTACCTAAGAAGAGCCTTGTGGAAGTGATTCTTAATCTTAGAGATAAACTCCTTTAGGAAACTAATGAGTGGTAACACCCCTCTCCTCAGAGAAATGCACACATATACACAATTCACATATACTGAGGGAGTCACTTGGAAGACCCTCTGTGAGAAACTCTGCTCTAGAGCACTGCTTTAGAAAGAATCACAGAAGAAGATTTACCTATGGGGGATAGGGGATATATGAGAAATTGGCAAGAGGCTTTGACTGACAGCAATGACAAAAAAGGAAAAATTATTTGGGAATGATTAGATCAGGGTGACCTAAACTACCTAAAATTCAGCTGCAGATTGGTTGGGAAAACCAAAGGCTGAAAAGAAAGGAAATTTGACAGAAAATAGCATTTAGTGTACCTATTTTGTGCCCCCACTCCCAGACTCTTAAGAGCTGAGGCTTTTCTGCCAATTGTGTTCAGCTACTTATAGAGTCAAATGTCTGAAATCAAAGTGGGCACAGAAGGAATCTACCTTGAGTCTTGCTGGAAACAGTGAAATGAATAAAGGTGATTGGTGGGGTGATCTACCCTGGAGTCTATTCCCACATCCACCTGAACAGTTGGAAAAGTCTAGAAATCATCTATATCCATAAAATTCTATTTGACACCATCACTGAAAAGAACAATCAAGTGTCTGGTTGACTGTGTTAAAAAGAAAACTGCAGACTAAGGATGGAATTACTTGCATAAGTGATAGGCCAAGTCACCAAACCAGGGCTTAATATTTAACTGTAGTTGAACCTCTCCCAGAAATGGGGTCTTAACTAGTAAGTCAGGAATTTTCTGGTCAGCACCAATGAGGTAATCCATCACATGGGCCATCTCCACACCCACCCACACAGGAAGCTGAGGTAATCTGCTTGATAAAACTCCATGCGCCCTTCCCACTAAGGGAAGGTGCTCTTACCTGAATCAACCCTTTTTTAACCTTTGCTAATAACTTCTTGTACCACCCTTCTTTCTATAAAAACCTTCCATCTTGTAGTTCTCCCCTACTTGCTAGATGGGATGCTGTCTTGATTTCTTCAACAAAGCCAATGGGGGGGCGCCTGGGTGGCTCAGTGGGTTAAGACTCTGCCTTCAGCTCAGGTCATGATCTCAGGGTCCTGGGATTGAGCCCCACATCAGGCTCTCTGCTCAGCGGGGGACCTGCTTCTCCCTTCTCTCTGCCTGCCTCTCTGTCTACTTGTGATCTCTCTCTCTGTCAAATAAAAAGAAAAAGCAAAGCCAATGGGCTCTTCGAATCTACTTGGTTGAATTTTTTAAACAACTGCTCACTATAAAATATCTGCTTTCATGTAACTCACAGAAGGTTGTAGATTTGCTTTCTACAGACAAGTTTATTTTCTCTTCTGCCAAAAATTGCTATCTTTAAATTATCTGAAAAACTGTCATGCCTCTTCTTTTTTTTTAATACCTAAACTCAGTAGCATTAACTTTCCCCTCCAGTTGTTACTTCTCAACTACCTTTGTCAACAGCACTCTTAAGCCTGACTCCCCAACCCCAGACACAGCCTACATGAAACCCTGTCTATGGGCAGCACTGCATGACCTGGACATTATACCATTCATGTACTGTCAGACAGTTTCAGCAACGGAATTATGCCATAGCTCATCTTGGCTTGCCTGCCTTTTTCTTATGAACGGTGGCCTAACTATACTAGCCATATCTCTTCAGCCTTGACTTACTAACAGATTGTAGGAAAAAGCCATGGGATTCTACATTTATCCCTCTTAAACTAAATCTTATTTCATTTCTGCCTGGCATTTTACAATGTTTAAATCAACTTGTCTATAAGACTCCGAGGCCTTATCCCAAGTCCTAACTTCTCTCCTATTTAAGACCAGACCCACCATTTCAATTGCTAACAGGTTATCACCACCTGGTTACTGAATTTTTATAGCAGGCCAGACCTCAGTACTAACATTTCATGTGTATTATCTCTTTTAATCCTTATGAGATTGAAGGTCGATACACCCATTTAACTCATTTTTCTACGTGGAACCCAAGGGATATAACTGTCCTTTTGACAATACTGTTAAAAAAAAAAAACACAAAAAAACCATGCATACATTCTTGTCTGTCGTAACAAGTGGGAGGAGGGTGCTACTGGTATTCAGTGGACAGAGGTCAAGGAGGCAGCTCAACACAACAAAGAAAGGTTCTGTATCTTGCACAATTTTCATACTGCTGAAAAATTTGATTTTAATTCCCTGAAAGTAGGACTCCAACTCCACTTCACATATCATCAAAAGATCTTTGGCATGGTTTTCATATATACTGAGTTTTCCTGACACAAAAATACTCAGTAAGTCAAGAAAGGACTATGCTTTGTGTTCTGTGCAGCTTTACTGGGAGTTGCTCACCATTTTGAAAACCAGACCACCAACAGCACTGCAACGCATAGCTTTTGGGCCAGCAATATATCCACCGAGATCAATCTGCGCCTATATTGTCTCATAGTAGTGACTTTACAAGTATAGATACAAATATACTTATTTAGCCTCATTTAAAAATGTTAAGTATACAATTTTGGAAATATTCTGTGGGACTTCATCTTAATTCTTCAAAACTGAACCTTTCCTTGTAGGTCACAAGTAGGTACAAGCATCTGATTAGTTCATTATGACTCCTAGTATAGTCAGGCTTGAATAAATACACATTAAATCACATATTTCTGCTTAAATTCTCCTGTATTTTATAGCAGGGGCATTACAATTGTTTTAAAAAATTATGTATGAAGGTAAGTGTGAAATGTTGCAAATGACATTCCGGAACAGTGAAGGGGACGCAGGCTCTGGTAGGAGACCCCTGCCCCACCATCTCTACGGCTCTCCTGGTATAGACCACACACCTCCCTGCCTTTGCTTCTGCTGTTCCCCCTGCCAGCAGCTCTCCCACACCCCAGTTCACATTTCTCTTTGAAGACCCAATGTAAATGCCACTTCTTTAAATGCTTCCACTCCCCCTCATGCAACTGCGTCATTCTCTCTTGGTCTCTTCCTTCCAAAGAACTTTGACTCTTTTTGCCTCTGACCCAGTCTCCTCACTACAGCAAGAGTAATATTTTAAAAATGTTAAGACCTGTCACTCCCTTGCTTTACATTTAGAATTAGGTCCAAATGCCCTCAGTCATGGGCCTTTTTTTTTTTTTCACTGTTTAAGGAATTTTTATTAAAGCAAGAATTTTATAATCCAAATTACGTTTCCTTGCTCAGTTATCAATTCTGTTATTTAAAACAGAAGTGACATTCTGAGCTATTCCACAGTAAAGAATTAAAAAATTAAAGAAAGGAATGCTTTAAATTTTTGTACTTTGCTGAAAACTTTTTCCCAGGGTCTATAAAACATTAATTTGTTTTTATATTTTACTATTTTTTGTGTTTTTTTTGTTGTTTTTAAATCAATAAGTAATCTAGGACTAGCATTATGTTTGCTAGACCTGGCATTTGCTCGGTACATAAGGTTCAAAGTTTCCTTTCCTTTTTTTATTTATTTTATATTTTGCAATGTTTTTTTTCCATAATGTTTAAGTTTTTCGATGTTTAGATATTTTTCTTCGGTGAAGCACCTTTCTGATGCCTTCTAACCCTCTGCATATCTCATTGGCCAGGCTTCAGTCACAATGGCCTTTTTTTTTTTGCCCCCAAAAGGGTAAATTTTCCCTTCTTCAAGGGCTTTGCATATGCTATTCACTCTGCTTAGAAAGCTCCTGACCCTCCCTTCACAGGCTAGCTTCTCGTTTTTTAGGAATCAGCTTAAATTTATCATCTCCTTGGAGAAAGCTTCCCAATATACCCTATGTAAAGGAAGTCCCTCTCCTGTTGTCCTTAATTTGGGCCCATTTTTGTTTACCTCGTAACACTTAGGACAATTGGCCATTACTGGTTAGAGTCACTGGTCTGTCTTCTCCACTAGAATACGAGCTCCCTGAGGAAACGGGACCAGGGCTCTCTGCGACTATCTAGCCTAGCACAGTACCTGAAAAACAGGCATTTGTAGAATGAATAACCACTCACATTTTACAGTCTTTTTCTGTCTTTTCATCACTTAACATACCTCACTAGTTTCAGCAACTGGCAGAGTCCAACATAGCAGAGCTTAAATATAGTTTCTGCATTTATCTATCCTTACCTTTGGTAGTTCAATGTTTTTTACTGGCTGGCACACTTATTACTCTGTTTTGCTCTGGATTTTTTTTTCCCCTTGGGCGAATATAAATCTGGTAGGTATGGTCCTGGGATTCCTTCAACATTCCAGGCCAGTGCCCAAGTCTAAACAATTCTAACACAAAGCAAATGACAAAAGTCCTTTGGGGCAGCCTCACCTAGAACTTAGCAAGCTCCTTCACAGTCTGCAATATCAGAAAAGGAGCATCGCAGACCAGTGTGTGTCAGCGTTGGCCCTGGTTTCTGGAGTAAATGGAATGTGGTATCCATTCAAAAGGATGGCATATGGCTTGGGAGGTGAGGAGGAGGAGGAGGAGGAGGAAGAGAAACCAAATAAATAAATAAAAATAAATTTTAATGAAACCTGTCTTTCCCCAATAATCCCATTCTGTAAGAGACTTTTTCCCAGGTTTGTAGTTGGCTAGTCCTAAACCCCGTATCACAGAAATGCATCACTGAAGACATACTCTTAAAGACATTTTGGGGTGGGAGTAGGGAGAGTTCTATGAACTGCTTTGAGTAGATTATAAATTTAGTAGGCTTCCCCAGGCTGGCCTAGAGAGCTAACCGCCGAGATCAGCATCATTTCTCCAGGGAAAAAGAGAAAAAAAAAAATGTTCTCAGTCCAAATAATTGATATACAAGTAAAATGCATAGATCATAAGCAATGAAATGACAAAAGACAATAAAACAAAGAGTCAAAAGGTCTAGATCATCAACTCTTTAATTAAAGAGGAAGATTAGATTTACTACAGAAGTGCTAATATAGGCCTGTTATAATTTGGTAGTTTGTTAGATACTCTAGTGGGGAGGGTCAGTTCTAGAAGAAAATCATATCACATTTTACCCCGGCACTTAAAGAAGTTAACCAGGAATCCAGTCTTGCTTTTTTATCCTCCTCCAACTCCAGGTAATCAGCCCCGATTCCCAGCTGCTTCTCAGAATCTATCTAGGAAGTTATTGGCAGTTAAAAGATGCCTTAAGAGAAACAAGTGGAAATAACACATTATAGTGTTTCAGGATAAGAATAAATGTAGCACAGCTTCTGTAGAGAATGAGCATTATAAGCAAAATTTATTGTTCACTCGTAGTTGAAAACTGGCTGACCAACAAAAATGAACTTTGTTTATAACACAAAAGTAGGGCAGGTACTTTATTCTCCTCTTTCCTTCAGGTGGCCCTGCCTTGTGATGTAAATATAACAGCGATGGGGATCAGTTTTGAAAATTGTTTAATTAAAAATGTCCCCAACACTTTAAATAGGAGGCTTTAAAGCTCTGGTTGAATTTTAAAAAAAAATTCAAAATGTATACACTTCAATATTCTAGATGATGCATAATATTCTAAAACTATTAATATGTTTAAGTGATAAAATAATGTTAGGAACAATACTGAATTCTAATAGCACATTTTATACCGTTCTATCCTAAGGTTTGATTTCTGCATTCTACTTCAAAGTCCCATGGGAGGCCAGTCTTATTTTATTTAGGTTAGTGTCTCCAGGACCTCACACAATGAGTACAACAAATGCTCAAAAATTGCTGAGTTACTGGGGCGCCTGGGTAGCTCAGTCATTAAGCATCTGCCTTCAGCTTAGGTCATGATCCCAGGGTCCTGGGATCGAGTCCCACATCGAGCCCCACATGGAGCCCCGCACTGAGCTCTGCACCCTGCTCCCTGCTCAGTAGGAAGCCTGCTTCTCCCTCTCCCACTCCCCTAGCTTGTGTTCCCTCTCTCGCTGGGTCCCACTCTGTCAAATAAATAAAGTCTTTGTTAAAAAAAATTTGCTGAGTTACTGATCTAGGTAACTAGATCTATTTTTATGCTGAACTTGAGTAACTCCTAAATCTGTTTCAATTAACAAGTTAAATAATTATTCCAGGATCAAACACCATCTTGAAAATGTTGTACAAGTAACCAAGTCTGCCATAATTTTAGCTTTAATCAAAGAACTGAAGAAAACTAGTAAATGCTTATAACACGGAATAGCGGCTTTTTTTTTTTTTTTTTTAGCTTACCATGTAAACACTGCCAAAAAATAATCTATTCTTAAACCGTTTCATTCTACAAGAAGGTATGCTTTGAGTTAGGGTACTCTCAGAGCCCAGATTCGGTATGAGCTAGTTAGTGCAAGCTCTAGGCTCTGAGAACACTCCAACTCAAAACTATTTTTTCTTTTACCTATGCTGTTTGGTTGATTCATAGTCATGGTTAATTTGATTCTATTTGTCACATAAAAAGTTGTCTCATTCTATTAATTCTCCATGCCTAGATCAAAAAATACAGAAAAACTGATTATACATAATTCCATAATGAGTCTTTTTGCCTTTAAAAAGGCACGATTAAAAAAAAAAGGCACGATATTGGTTAAAACAACAAAAATGAAACTTTAAAACAGTATAATTAATTATAATTACAATAAAACTTTTAAAGGATAAATACTTCAGTTTAAGTTTTAAACAGACCCTTAAATGTACATTATAAATTACCAAGTACTTAGGCTCTTTCTTCCTTAGGAAACAACCTTAGGTAACATAAACAGAAAAGAGGTAGTTAGCTTTCTACACACAGATAGGCTTGGATAAACACCCAAATTCTTATACTCCAATTTGCCTCATCAGAAAGCATCACTGACCATCAAACCCTTTTAATCATTACTAAACCACCTGGCTCAATTTCAAGATACTCTCATAACTACATTATAAAGTCCAAGACAGGTCAGAACTAATCTTCCAAGTATTGTATTTTGCACAATTCTGTGTCCTGGTGACTTAACATGGCTCCTGACTCACAGAAGCCAATCTGAATCACAACACTAAATGGAACCTATCTGGGAAACATTCTCAGGGCAAAATCCTTTTTGATATAGGTTGATTCTAATAGCTTCAATTATGATAATTCTTATTGATAATTACAAAAGGTAAGACCTATTATTCTTATCCGAGTGAAAGAAATTTTATGTGGTATTGTCACAAATACCCTACCTTTCTTGGGAAGTAGAGAACAAAATGTTCCAAATTAAGTTTTATTTAGATTTGTCAATGATGTGATAGACAACTAAAAAATAATGGGACTAATTTCATTTGCCAAACATGAAAGCCAGTTAACTGTCAAAATCACAATTGTTGGCCCCCTCTAAGGCTATAGGATATTTTTCAATCATATCAGTATATTTATCAGTGTATTTACCAGTATATATAAATCTTATATATTTATTAGTAGATAATTTTAATTTGTGGAAGAAAAGGGTTAATAGATGGAAATTTTAGAGTTTATAAGTAAAAAACTTATAAAACTAGTAGAAACCTGAAGAGAGCTAAGAAATTCTTATCAAGATTGACAAATGCTATGATTAAGTAAAAGCCACAGAAAATTTGACAAAGGTGAAACTAGGGGTATAAATTAAAGCATTCCTTGAAAGATGCTAAGAACCAAAGAACTATCAAAACAAGAAATGGTAAGATAGGACAAAAATTCTCTTCTGTAACCATTCAAGTACCTATTATGTATTCAGCACCATGTTAGCAGTTTAAGGGAATAAAAAGTTATAAAACATAGTCCCTGTTTCCAAGGAGCTAATATTGTTAGAGAAACAAGACACATACATTCTATGCCATGCATCATTTAAATAACAATTCAAATAAAACATACAGGCATGAAGGCAAGGGATGGATAGCCATGGGTACGGTGGTTGAGAAGGCTTCATAGCCAAGACTGAATCTGAGCCAGACCCTAAGAAGTAGAATTTTAAGAGACAGACGTTGAGAAGAGCATGAGCAAAGGTCAGAAGATGAGACAGGACAAAGTGGTCCAGCCCTCAGCAAGGAGACAACAGGGACATATGCCTAGGGGACAGGTCACATCAGTCATATTGGGGAGAGTTTTAAATGCTATTCTTATACAATTTTAAGTCATGAAATTTTAGTGAACATGATTAATATATTTCAAAATTTAATTTGTAGCACGACTTAGCATGTATCTTCATGAGAAACTGTTTTAGAATTGATTGAAGGAGGAGTCAGAACTGGAGAAATAGACAGTAATATCAGAAGTGATGTTGTAAACCAGAAGTTCTCAAGGTGGTCCGTGGACCCCCCTGGGAGTCAATGAGACCCTTTCAAAGGATCTGCGAGGTTGAAATTATGTTCATAATACTATTAAGATGATATTTGCCTATTTCACTGTGTTGACATTTGCATTGATGGCACAAAAAACAATGGTGAATGAAACCGCTGGTGTCAAGGCGCTGGAACCAAAATGTACCAGGCAGCACTGTATTCTTTTGTTTTTAAAACAGCTTTATTGAGGTATAACTGATATATAATAAACAGCATATATTTAAAGTGTACAATTTTGGTGAATTTTTTACATATATGGACATGGGAGAAACTATCACTATAATCAAGATTGCAACATTTTGATCATGTCCAAGTTTCCCTGTGATCCTTAGTAACCCCTCTCCCCCTTGGTATCTTTTGGTCATTATACATTTATTTGCAAGTCTACAATTTTATATAAATGGAATCATATAGTAAGTATTCTTTTTTCATGCTAACACTAACTAAAGGCAACCTAAACAAAGTAGACTTCAGAACAAGGAGAAACCCAGGAGAAAGAGGATCATTTCATCATGATATAAGATTGATGATTAAGAGGACATAATAATCCTAAATGTATATGAACCTAATAACAGTTTCAAAATACATGATACAAAAACTGACCAACCTAAGCTGAAAAAGAAACATATATACAATTATAATTGGGAAATTTTCATACCTTTCTCTAAATGATGGGCAGAACAAGCATACAGAAAATTAGTAGGAATGCAAGAGACTTAAACCATTGACTTTAGTGACATTTATAAAACACAACAACAGCAGCATATGTATTACTTTCAAGTACACCTGGAACATTCATCAAGAATGACTATATTCTGGACAGTAAACAATAAATTTCAAAGGACTGGAATCATATAAAATATGTTCTCTGACCACAGTGGATTTAATTTAATTTAACAGAAACCAACAACAGAAGATAGCTGGAAAATCCCCAAATATTTGGAAACTAAACATTATACTTCTAAATAATCCATATGTCAAACAACACATCACAAGGGGAATTAGAAAATATTTGAACAGAATGAACATGATTTTGGATATTGGTATCAAGAAACACAAGAGCTTGAAAGCTTCTTAATAATTAAAATACTTCCCTAATGAGAATGGTGACATTAACAAATGTCACTTTTTTTTAAATGAAGTATATGGAAATGTGTCAACATTTGGAAGATCTATATAACTCAGCAAGCCAGTATTTTCCAAATGGCCAATGAGAGGCATTACAAAAGAGCCATTCTATGCAAGATGGACCAATGGATTTTATTGTAAAAGTACAAAGAGTTCATTGATTATGCATTCAGATTCTGTATTGCAACAAATAAACCTTTAAGAAACTACCTCTTATCAAGTTTGGTGGAGTATTTCTTTTTTAAAGATTTTATTTATTTGAAAGAGAGAGAATGAGAGAGCAAGAACATGAGCGGGGGAGGGGCAGAGGGAGAAGCAGACTCCCTAATGCAGGACTTGATCACTGGACTCCAAGATCATGACTTGAGCCAAAGGCAGTTGCTTAACCAACTAAGCCACTTAGGCATCCCAAGTTTGGTGGAGTATTAAAAAAAATTCACAATTACCTTAAAAAGTTTCTAAAATAGTCCTATTTTTTTCAGCTGCATATGTGTGTGAGGCAACATATTCCTCATATACTTCAAACAAACCAACAAATTTTAACAGACTATACAAGGAAGCAGATAGAATATAGCTGTCTTCTATGAAGCCAGACATTAACAAGTCTTGCAAAAATGTAAAAACAATGCCAGTCCTCTCAAAACAAATTTTAAAAAAATTTGAATATAGTTATTTTCATAAAAATGTTATGTTCACATATAATGATTTTATTGAGCCTGGTGGTGGGTATTGTGGAGGGCACGTATTGTATGGAGCACTGGGTGTGGTGTATAAATAGTGAATTTTGGAACACTGGAAAGAAAACAAAATGAAATGAAAAACAAAAACAAAACAGAACAAAACAAAAATAAATGAATTAATAAAAATTCATCTGTTTTAATGTTTAACTACCCACCATTTTATACCAGATGGAAGAAAGCTTAAAACAGGAAAGTAATAAGACTAGGTGAATGAATGAATTATGGTGGTGAAAGGAAAACGTCTTAGGTACCTGTGATGTAAGACTTGGTGCTCAAAAATCTCTGAGATAAAAAATGATATAATCGTAATAAATTTTGTTATTCATAGAAGATTTCCCTGTTCTAATCCAGTGGATTAATCACCATAATGTGAGCTGACAGAAAACTCATTCAAATGAAAACACCAGGTTGTATAAGGGCTCAATTAGAATTCCGGCACACTACCAAAAGGCACTTACTGGACAGGACACATACCTGCCCCATGCTGTCATGCCTAGGCTGAGATGAAGTGACTCAGAGTCAGGGAGTCAGATGGGAGATTCAACCAAGGCAGAGCGAGCCCAGACTCAGCTGACATGGAAGTCCTTACCCCCAGCTGCGGGGTCCCTAAAGAACTGGATGTCTTCAGACCCTGTGTATGCATACAGTGCGACAGTTAAAGCTCACAGGACAGACTGAGTGGGTCACTCTTTTCTTAGCTGCAGAATTTCAGAAAAGGTTTACTTCTTTGTGCCTCTTTTCTCTTACAACAGGGATAATTATTATATCATATGGTTACTTGATGATTATAAATATAAAGCACTTAGAAAAATACCAAGGATAAGAAGTACTTAATAAATATGACTATTACACAATGTTTTACCTGAAACATGGAATACAAAAGTACTAGTCTAATCTACAGGATAGGTGAGAGTACAAGAAATATAATAAAAGATTCTAAAAGTTAACTATGATATCTACAGGTTCCAGAGTTAAAGACTCATAAAGTGGTCACAGATAATGTTATAAGAAAAAAAATTATCTCAAAAGTATCATTTAAAAATGAGTAAATAGATTTGGTATAGACTTTGGATTCAGAAAGCATCTACAGAATGTTTTCAAAACTGATGCATTCTTTCATAGTTACAAGAAGAATATATATTCAACTAACAATTCTGAGACAAGTGATACATTTTTCCTCTTTTTTTTTTAATAAAAAGCAAAATTTAAGTAAGCATTTAAAAAAATTTTAAAGCTACAAATTATTGATCATTGTATTATAATAACTATGTAAACCTCAGCATCTACACCTTGACTTGAAGTGAAAACAGAAAAACACAGGCTGAATGGAAAAGGAAATGGGTGATGTGGATTAAGGAGTGCTGGGCAGTGGGCGATCTATGCGATGCTGAATCACTATGTTGTACACCTGTAACATTACAATGCATGTTAACAAACTGGAATTTAAATAAAAACTTAAAAACAATTTTTTTGGACTGGCAGCCTATGTGAGAGGGAAGTCCAGCGAGGGGGTGATGGTGACGAGCAGGAGGAGAGCAGTCCAGAGGGCTCGGTTCTGGCAGCACAACAGCCTGCAGTGATGGCGGAATACTTCTCTGGAGAAAGGATCAGGGGCATGATAAAGGACTCTGGAGCCCTAACCTGATTGTGGGTAAGGCAGAGTCATCCAAACAGCTTCCTGGAACTACTCCCATTCCTGCCTCATGCCTAAGACACACACAGAAACCAGAACAGGGAGTTTGCGAAATCACCCCACAAAATAAGCTGGCAGTTTGGGGTAGAAAACATTTAAAAGAGGATATGGTGGTGTGCAAACTCTGCTGTCAGTTGTGTCAACACATGGCAAAGAGTTTCCACATTCCTACTTCTGCAAGCACTCCCATACTTCTGCAGGACTTCTGCAATCAAACACCAGGAGCCCAGCACTCTCTGCCTCGGGCCATTAACCTGTACTAACCCCTCAGAGCAGGAAGGGATGGCAGCAGCAGCCTGGAATGCTTCCAGGATTTCGCCAATGCTTCTTCAAGTAATAATCAGTGCTGTACTTCCATCTGCCTCACTAACAGAATAAAAACATATATGTAGGTCAGGAGGAAATAAAGTTCTATACACAATCTACGCTTCCATATTCATATATTCCAAGCCGGGCACTGTTTAAACGTGAACGAGGGAGTGTGTAGGAAGTTTGGTGAGTAGGAAAACAGTGACAAAGCTGCTCATCCATGTGAGCCAAACATTACACTTCACCTGGGCAAATCTTTTAGCTTGAATGGATAAAATACTTAAGACTCACAGTGATTACTTTTGAGAGAAGACGACAGTGAAAGAATAAGGTACCAGAGAAGTTCTAATTTGTGATCTTTTCTCAAGAATAAATTATTACCATGATTAAAAGGAATGCATTGACTTACCTGGAAAATATCTGCCTTGTCGTCAAATAGGCTGACAAAATATTTATAGTCGGCATAAGCCCAGAATTTGGAATGATCATAATCTCTAAATGGTCCAGACATAGTAGGCTGGCCACAGTTCCAGGTCAGGAACTCTTCAAGTGTAGCTTCCACATAATTACATGTCGTTTCAAACTGCGGAACTGCAATGGAGAAGAACCCAATTTTAAATGTACACTGAACACAATTTCCAAATACTATTGTTTTTTTTTAATGAAGATAATTTCAACCAAAAAGATGTTCACTATCATTTAACATAAATTAAAAATTAATTTTGTGCTTGCTATATAATTAGAACCGTCTACAACACTCACAATACAAAATGATTTAACATAAAGGTAAAAAACAAGGTTTTAACTTGACAATTAAACAGTACCCTTAGTATAGCCTGATTCAGTAATCCAGCAGTACATTTAACTTTTTTAAAAGATTTTATTGATTCATTTGACAGAGAGAGACAGAGAGACAGAGAGAACAAGTATGGAGAGGGATAGAGGGAGAGGGGGAAGCAGACTCTCCACTGAACAGAGCAAGACATGGGACTCCATCCCAGGACCTTGAGATCATGACCTGAGCTGAAGGCAGATGCTTAATTGTTTGAGCCACCCAGGTACCCCAGTGGTATACTTTAGATTATTAATTTTCCAAGACATTTTCAGAGGTCTGTGAGATCTAAACTGTTTCCACAATCATACTCTCATGTTTTTCATTCTCATTCTCTTATGAGTGTACAGTGGAGTTTACCAGAAGCTACATGACATTAGTTGATGTCACTGCTGTGACTGCTAGTAGAATACGTATTTATGTACTTGTATTTGAATGATGTCTCAGTTTTAATTTACAATATGGTAAGCATCGCTAGATAGACTCCACACTGACAAAAGCTCATTGGGAAACTCAGTAATTTTTTTTAAAGGTATAGCATTTATTGCGTTTCCAAATACTACAGAAAATATGGAATGCTGCATGAAGTTGTATGTCATCCCTGTGCAGGGGCCATGCTAGTCTTCTCTGTACTGGGAACTCAATAATTTTTAAGTGCAAAAGGATCCTGAGACCAAAATTTTGAGAGCTACTTCTTCAGATTAAGAAGGAAAAAAAGCAAAGACTTCTTCTGAAAATTTTCTGATTTTATATTGCACACATACCATAAAAGCTCCTCAGAATCATTAAGTGTCCAATGGCAACTTAAAGTCTGTTCATTTTTTTCAAAGATTTTATTTACTTATTTATTTGACAGATTGAGAGAGACAGCGAGAGAGGGAACACAAGCAAGGGGAGTGGGAGAGGGAGAAGCAGGCTTCCTGCTGAACAAGGACCACGATGCAGGGCTCGATCCCAGGGTCCAGGGACCACGACCTGAGCCAACGGCAGACACATAATGACTGAGCCACCCAGGCGCCCCTAAAGTCTGTTCATTTATTCATTAACTCATTTATTTCAGAATTGTTTATAAAGTACTTAACTGATAACTAGCACTGTGCTCGGCTTGTAGGAACATAAAAGAAAGATGTAAGAATCTTGGGTCAAGAATATATTTAGACAAAGATAAAGCTTTAGCTAGAATAATAGGAAATCTGAGGCATTCCTTAATTAAATGCAAAATTTTGTGCCACAGACACATAGGAAAGGCAAAGACCCAGAGAAGAGGGTTGATCAGGAAAGTTTAGAGAGAAGATTACTGTCTATCCAGAATGGTTCGTTACTATGGATATGACTCATTTATATAAGAATTATTCTTCCAAATAGTGATAAAATGAAATTTTTTTTGTAAAAAGCAGAATATTTTCAATGCACACTCACTGGGAGGTTAATACTCAAGAAATCTGATTATGATCAGCATGAAATCCTTTTAGGAAATATAGATGTTCTGCATGTAAATCAGTTAGCACAATACCTGATACACAGCAGATGCTCAATAACAATTAGGCACTAATTCTAATCCTTACATTAACTTTAAAAGTTAGTTGAGTTAGTAGCAAGAGGAGAAAGGTATTCAAACTCTTCTTTCAACAGCTTTTATCTTTTCCCTCCATTTCTGCCTGAACTGCCTAGGATTATCTTGACCATCTTTCCCCCCCTTCCTCTCTTTTTCCTGTAACTCAGAATGGCAGAGAAGTAACAGAGGGGAGGGTGTATGTCAGACAGTCATCTTAACTCATCTACTTCATCAACTTGTCATCTGACTTTGAGAAGCAGGAAGATTTTACAGGAGTACTTTTATCTAAAAGATAAAAATCTATAATATTTAAAAACGATTTAAATTTGACAATTTTTGAGAAGCACTCAGAACAGTGCCTACCACTCAGTAACCCATCTCTCTCTCTCTCTCTCTCTCTATATATATATATATATGTATATATATTCTTAATATTATCAACATCATCGTTAAGAATTTACCCCACCAACAGGGGCGCCTGGGTGGTTCAGTTGGTTCAATGTCTGCCTTCAGCTCAGGTCATGATCCTGGGACCCTAGGATTGAGCCCTGCGTTGGGCTCCCTGCTCAGCGGGCAGCCTGCTTCTCCCTCTGCCTTTGCCTCTCCCCTCCACTTGGACCCTCTCTCAAATAAATAAAATCTTAGGAAAAAAAAAAAAAGAATTTACCCCAACAATATAGGAATACACAGTTTTGTTTTGTTTTGTTTTGTTTTTTAACAAACAAAAACCCATGTGGCAAGAAAGCTGCATGGTTCTGGGAAACAGGAGTCATTTTATAGTCATTTCAGTAAGCTCCAATGGAAGCCTGAAGTCATTACACTGTCTTAAGAGTTTTCACTTCATAAAATTCAATCCAACTGATCGAACTGAATACTAAAGCCATTACTTGAGACATTTGTCCCTGGGGGGTACAGTAGTAGGCCAGTTTTCACAGGCATGTCTGCATTGCAGCCTTATCAGGAGACTTTGTATTCTGTCACAGCAAGTTCTGTACTTTAAAAAATGAAAATCTAAAAGGGCAAAAATTACATGTGAGAACTTTAACTGTCAGGAGAAAATTACAATGAATGGAATGAATGGAAATGACAGACTTCTTTACATTTACATGGTGATTTCAAATATAATCTTGAATTTTTCCTTCCTGGAAGTAGCAGCACTAAAGGTACTGTTTTCATTCTGTTATCATGACAATTTCTTTCTGGGTAGTACAGTTGTTCTTAGTTTATTTCTTGCAATGCAATTATTCCTTTCTAACTTTATTATTATTGTTCTTTCATTTAACATTGAAGTAGCCTAGGCAGCTACAATTTTCATCCCACTTACTGTCAAAGTGTTAGGTAAGAAGAAGCTCAACCGAGCTCAGGATTTGGAAGTTGTGTATAAGTTGAGTTTGCTTCTAACTCTCATAAAAGAGAGTCCTAAAGTGGGTTTTCCAGAGTAGGGAAACAAATATTTCTCCATTTTGTTAGACTTAATCATTTTATTTTATTTTAATTTTTTAAAGATTTTATTTGTTTATTTGACAGAGAGAAAGCACAAACAGGGGGAGCAGCAGGCAGGGGGAGAAGCAGGCTCTCTGCTGAGCAGGGAGCCCGATGTGGGACTCTATCCCAGGACCTGGGGAACATGACCTGAACCATAGGCAGCCCCTAAATCGACTGAGCCACTCAGGTAACCCTAGACTTCATCATTTTACAAGCAAGAAACACTGCATGGAAGGCAGGTGTGCTTTTGACCATCCATGCACCCCCATCTACAAATGCTTTGGGTTATGTCTACCAATATTTTTCCCAAATTACTGCTATGTCACTGGGCCCATATGATCCAAATGAATTTGATCCAGAATCATCTCAAAGAGGTGTGAGATGTTGTTATCTGCTTCCAAAAATAAACTAAGAGATACATATAATTCAAACAGTATAATTACTAATACTATTATCTCAAGCATTCTAGAAAAACTCAAGCCAAGATACAAAACAAAAATAAGAAATACATTCAATAGGAAGGAAACAAGGTTATCACTAATTGTTAAGATCAGATGCCTGTCTTCCTAGAAAACCCAAAAGAATAAACTAAAAAATTACATACACTAATAAATAGTGGGATAAAAAATAAACATACAAAAATGGCTTTTAAAAATCTAGTCATCACAACTAGTTAGAAAAATATAATAGGTAAAAATATTTTTACTATTAGGTGACGGGGTGTGGACCTATTCTTATTGATTTTGAGGGGGGTTCTCTGCACCTCCTGGATTTTGATGTTTGTTCCCTTTGCCATATTAGGGAAATTCTCTCCAATAATTCTCTCCAATATACCTTCTGCTCCCCTCTCTCTTTCTTCTTCTTCTGGAATCCCAATTATTCTAATGTTGTTTCATCTTATGGTGTCACTTATCTCTTGAATTCTCCCCTCATGGTCCAGTAGCTGTTTGTCCCTCTTTTGCTCAGCTTCTTTATTCTCTGTCATTTGGTCTTCTATATCACTAATTCTTTCTTCTGCCTCATTTATCCTAGCAGTGAGAGCCTCCATTTTTGATTGCACCTCATTAATAGCTTTTTTTATTTCAACTTGGTTAGATTTTAGTTCTTTTATTTCTCCAGAAAGGGCTTTTATATCTCCTGAGAGGGTTTCTCTAATATCTTCCATGCCTTTTTCGAGCCCGAATGAATCGTCATTCTGAACTCTAGACCTGACATATTTTCCTTTATACCAGCTATAAAAAGTTTATATTTATAATTAATATTTTAAGAAATTTAAAATATGAAAACCCCAAATATTTTCATTGAGAGATGAAATGGACTTTCTAGGTGATAATGACATGTTCTAGCATAGGCAGATAACAGTATTATCACAAGGTAGATTCTTTCTGAATTAACTTACAGCACTTATTGAATTTTCACTTAAAATCCCAACAGGATTTGTTTAATATGAGTACATTATTTAACTCTAAAATTCATTTAGAGGAATAAAATTCAATAACATTCAAGAAAATACTGAGAAAGAAGGGTAATTAGGGAGGATGAGTTGTTCTTTCAAATATTAAAATACGTATCAGTTGCTAAAATAGTATTTAAATAATGTTTTACTGGCTTCCAAACTGATAGCTCAATACATAATCCAAAAACAGATGTTGGAATCCGTAAGAATACAGTAATATAATAAAGACAATTTCAAACTCAGTAGGGGAAAAAAAAGAATTATTCAGTATATGGAACTGAAATAAAAGGTATTGTTATTTCCAACTTAACCTAAAAAAGTCAGTGAATACCATACAACAAAATAAACATGGAAAGGATAAAGAGTAAATGTAAAGGGGAAATCAAGTTATTAGGAGAAAATATTAGAATATTTGCCTATTTTTAAGATACAGAAAGAATTTCTAAGTAAACAAAATAAGAATAAAATGTTAATGAGAATGGACTATATATAAATACCAGGCCTTTTTTTTCCCCCCAAAGGATGAATCTCAGCTTGGGGAAAGGAGTGGCAAAATAGGCACCCTCACATGTTTTGACAGGGGAGTACATGTAAACCACATTTCTGCGAAGCACTCTGCCATATGCACCAAGGCCTTTCATTCTTTTATTCCACAAATACCTGAGTGTCCATCTGGTGCTCAGCCCATGGTGAGGGCTGACCTTGACCCTCACAAAGGTGGCCTTCTTGGGGGGAGGAGAGACTTGAAAGAGTTAATTACTTACAGACTAACCACGTGATTCTAAGCGAAGTGCTCCTGGGAGATACAAGGTGCTGGGAGACAACTGAGTGGCTGCCCCTGATTTGGAAGGCAGAGGTGCTGTGTGATCAGGAAAGACTTCCAGGAAATGACATTTGAGCTAAGATCTGAAGGAAGAAGAGGAGTTAACTAGGGAAAGCTGCAGTAAGGGGAAAAGGGAAAGAAGAAAAGAATGGCTGGACTCTATATGCAAAGGCCTTGAACAAAGGAGAAGCAAACTTCTGGAAATACAAAAGCTGAAAAAAAAAATTCTTGTTTGGACCGAGTTCAGGGAGAGGGATTAAGCTGATGAAGCAAAGAGAGACTTCTACACCACACAAAAATTTTGGCCTTTAGCGTAAGGGTTAAGCCACCTAAGCGTTTTAAGCAGAAAAACAGGATGAGACTTGTTTTTTTAAAAAACTGTCTCTGGTTTCAATACAAAAAATGGGCCGGAAGGGGGGCAGAGCGACCAGGGATGAGACTACTGCAGCTATGTTGGTGAGAGAGAGCAGGGCAACCCTGCCTAGAGGATGGCCATGGGGCATGAGAGAAGCAGGTGGATATGCTACATACTTAGGGTTAAGTCACAGGGTCACTAGACACTACTTGGAGGGGCAATCAGATGACTCAGAGGTTTCTGGGTAAGAAGGCTCATGCATAGTGCTACTACTCGTGATAACATTCACACCCTTTGACCCAGTCATTCTTCTTCTAGGAATCTATCCCTGGGAAATAATCAGAAACCTGAACAAGATTTGTTTTCAATGATGCTCACTACAGTCTTATTTATAAATTTGAAGCTTCTAAGCAATCTAAATAATCAAAACAGGAAAAAAAAATTCAAATTCATTATGATACTAGCATACAACAGAGTATTAGCCATTTAAAAATCACATTTAACATGAAGAGAAACTGCTCAGAACATGTGAAGGGAATAAAAAAGCAGGCTGTGAAAATTAATATAACTTTATTTTTAAAATACAAAAAGCCTGTATTAACTAGTGTATTTTTAAAATACAAAAAAGCCTGTGTAACTGGTGGTCCTCTCTTGGTAATAGGACAAAGTGTTTTTAAATTTATTTGGATCTTCCCATTTTTTTAATGTTCTCTACAATGAGGAAGTCATACTTTTATTTCTTAATTATTGCTATTTCTAAATAATATTTGTTAAGCATTTACAATGTGCTAGGCACTGTCCTACATGTTTTATGCATACAAACACACTTAATCTTAAAAACATTTCTAAGAGGGACACCTGGGTGGCTCAGTTGGTTAAGCAGCTGCCTTCGGCTCAGGTCAATCCCAGCGTCCTGGGATCGAGTCCCACATCGGGCTCCTTGCTCGGCAGGGAGCCTGCTTCTCCCTCTGCCTCTGCCTGCCACTCTGTCTGCCTGTGCTTGCTCTCTCTCTCTCTCTCTCTGACAAATAAATAAACAAAATCTTTAAAAAAAAAAAAAAAACCATTTCTAAGATACAGAGAAGTAAAGTAACTTGCCCAAAGTCACATGGTAAGCCAAAATATGAACCCAGGAAAGCTGATTCAGGAGTTAGTACTCTTATACCACTACCCTCTACTGCTTGTGGAAGTACTGCATTTATACTGAAAGAAATAAATTTAAAAAGAACAATTAAGACACCCACAGAATAGGAGAAAATATTTAAAAGTCCTAAGTCTGATAAGCATCTAATATCCAGAATATATACAGTCTCCTACTTACAGTGGTTCAACATAACGCTTTCTCGACTTTATGATGGAGTGAAAGTGATACATATTCCGTAGGAACCATTCTTCAAATTTTGAATTTTGACCATCTCCCTGGCTAGTGATATGTACTGATACTCTCTTATGATGCTGGACTGTGGCAACAAGCAACAGCTAACTCCCAGCCAGACCATTACAAGGATAAACAACAGATACACCTACAACAATTCTGTACCCATATCATCATTCTGTTTTTCACTTTTACTACCATATTCAATAAATTACATGAGTCATCCAATACTTTATCATAAAAAAAGGCTTTGTGTTAGATGATTTTGCTCAACTGTAAGCTAGTAAGTGTTCAGAGCACATGTAAGGTAGGCTGGCCAAGCTATAATGTTTGGTACACTAGATGTATCCTTTTATTTTAGATTTTATTTATTTATTAGAGAGAGAGAGCTTGAGCGGGGGTGGGAGGGGGGCAGAGGGAGAAGGAGACTCCCTGCTGAGCAGGGAGCCCAAAGTGGGGATCCATCCCAGGACTCTGTAATCACGACCTGAGCCCAAGGCAGACGCTTAACCAACTAAGCCACCCATGTGTCCAGTTAGGTGTATTAAATGCCGTTTTGGCTTGAGATATTTTCAACTTATGATGGGTTTATCGGGACATCATTAGTTGAGAAAGACCTGTAAAGATCTCTTTTAAACTACACAACAATGACTCTTAGAACACTACATCAAAAACTAATGATGTACTGTATGGTGACTAACATAACATAATAAAAAAACAACAGCAACAACAACAACAAAAAACCCAAAACACTCCACAACAGCAAGACCAAACCTACCCTCCCCCACAAACCAAAAAACACCTCAATTAGAAAATGGGCAGGGCACCTGGGTGGCTCAGTTGGTTAAGCCTCTACCTTCGGCTCAGGTCATGATACCAGCATCCTGGGATCATATCTGGTATGGGGCTCCCTGCTCAGCGGGGAGTCTGCTTTTCTCTCTCTTCCTCCCCGTCCACTTGTGTGCTTGCACTCTCTCTGCTCTCTCTCTCTTTCTCACAAAAATAAATAAATAAAATCTTAGAAAATGGGCAAAGAAGTTGAATAGACCTTTTTCAAAAAAAGATACAAATGGTCAATCAACGCATGAAAAGATGCTCAACATTATTAGTCATTAGGGAAATGCATATAAAAACCATAATGAGATAACACTTCATACTCCACCAGGACGGCTGGAATAAAAAATAGGGTAAATATTGACAAAGATGTAGAGAAATTAAAACCCTCATACAGTGGGATAGGAACATAAAATGGTTCAGCTGCTTTGGAAAACATTTTGGCAGTTCCTCAAAATGTGAAACACAGAGTTACCATATGACTCAGCAATTCCCTTTCTAGGTATAGACTCAAAAGCAATGAAAACATATACCCACATAAAAACTTGTACATAAATGTTCATAGTAGCATTATTCATAATAGCCAAAAAGTAGAAACAACCCAAATGTCCATCAACGGATGCATGGATAAACAAAATGTGGTATATATGTATAACGGAATATATTCAGCAAAAAAAAAAAAAAAAAAAGAAAAAGAAAAAAAGAAATGAAATATAGACATATGCCACAACCTCGATGAATCTTAAAAACATGGTACCGGAAAGAAGCTAGACACAAAAGGCTATGTATTGAATGATTCCATTTACTTATTGATACCATTTATTTAATGAATAAATGATATATAATGATATGATATATAAATGATACCATTTACATATTGAAATGTCCCAAATAGGCAAATCTATAAAAACAGCAGACTAGTGGTTGCCAGGGGCTGGGGTAAAGTAGAATGGGAAGTGACCTGACTGCTTAAAGAGTACTGGGCTTCTTTAGGAAGTGATAAAATGTCTGGAATTAGACAGTGATGATGGTTGCACAACATCATGCATATGTTAAAACCACTGAACTGTATACTTTAAAATGATAAATTTAATGTTATGTGAATTGTATCTAAATTTTTTAAAAAATCAGTAAAAACAGAGCAGTTGCTCACAACTGCAGAGACCTTTCCCTTTACCTTTAATGCTTAAGTATTAGCTTGAACGTGACAAATCACTGTGCCTCATCTACAAAATAGGCTTATAACAGTACCATTCAAAGAGGGTTTGAAGAAGAATAAGAGAATTAATATGTATAAAGCACTCAGAAGAGTGCCTAACACAAAAGCTCTCAGTAACTGTTAGCAATTAGGGGTTGTGCTGTATTTGGAATCTAACCAGGTGTATGAAAAAAAATTACAGTTCCTCTTTATCTCCAAATTGTCTAATAACCTCAGAGGATGGGAGATTTATTTGACTAAAGCTGAGAAAGAAAAAGCACAAGCTAAACTTTTATGTGCCTTTTGCTCATCTAGCACTTAATTTTAAAGTACAGTAAACATTTTGGTCTGTGATTAGAATGAGATGCTAAAGAGTGCTAGGTATTAAGCCTCCTCTACCTGCCGTGAGTATAAGGGGGTTCTAGACACCAAAAACCAAGTAACTCCTGAAAAATGTACAAGAAGGTCGACATGAGAAAAAGTTTAGAGAAGCTAGTAGGGAAATGGGGTAATTTTCTAGTTCCTTCTGAGTTATTAATAGATACTCATAGAACCACTTCACAGCAATGCTTCAAACATTATGAAATTCTAGACTACCAAACTCTAGACACCAAATTACAAAATAGAATTTAAACACATTCTAAAGCCAGACAATGGTTATAGACTCCCTCAGATCAAAAACAGCACTGTTTCTTTCTTTTATATTAATTATATTTAGAGTTAACAGTAACTACATTATCTGACTACAAGGCAAAATATCAAAATGTTACAAGTCTCCAGGGAAGAAGAAGAGGCTGGCAAAATCTAACTGCTTAAGAGGGTAAGAAAGAGCTTTACACATTTTCATATTTATGGAGTACCACAGAGGTCAGGCAGCTGATAGAGGAGAGAGATAAAATTACAACCAAGAGTAAACACTATAAATATAGTGCCTCAAGCCACAAACAAAAGGACACATTCTATATGAGTCAAAAGTAGAAGGGACCACAAACTTAGTGATCATCTTTCTCAGTCCCAGGGGAACATAGATAATAACACACTCACAAATATTAAGTATCTACCACATTCAGTGAACCATGATACCTGAACAAATACAACTTATAAGGTTATCAACAACTATAGAAGGTTATCAACTATAGGCTTAGTCTGAAAAAAAATCTTAACACAGACTGTCCTTCTAAAACTTCCAATAAAACTTTCCCATCTGCAAATGGCCAAAAACAGAATTAGAAACAAAGGGTTCTCTAGAGTTAAAGAAACTACTGCTAAGAACATGGGAATGCTACTGAAGACACACTATGATGACTACTTGTAGTCCTAACCTGTATCTGTTCTTTTCATTCCCATCCTGAATCGTATCTGCTTGCCAGGAAGGACTTCAGAAAGGTGTTTAACAGTCCAGTGTTGGGCTGGCCAATCGAAAGCCATGTTACAGAAGACTGCAGGTTGTTGTAAAGACATTAGAATTTCTTTTGCTTTCTCTGGCGTAAAAGGTTTGACACGTTCACCTAGGGGGAGAGAGAGAGAGAACTATAAAGTTATTTCATATAACACGAAGGAAAAATAGCCAATATCATTCCTATCACAATAAATCTTTCTACGCAATGATACTACCTTTTACACTTCATTTACTACTATTTACATAAATATTTGACCTCAAGAACCATAATTCTTAAGTGATTTTTCTCATATTACATTTTAAATGTTGGAAAATATTTACAATTTTCAACATCAAAAAATTCTTTTAAAAAAAGCTTTCCAACTATATTTAAATATTAAAAGACACAATTTTTTGAAAATTATATTTCCTAAATAGAGGGTTATATATGAAATACTGATGGGAACTACTCTAGAACTAGAGTTGCCGGAGTCAGGAATAATTCCACTTGCCATGTCATGTGTTTACCCAAAAAGACTATTGAATTCATACATCAGTCAAAGGGGAAAAGGGGGGATTATTTTCATTTCAAGATTTTAAAAGGTAAAAGATGTACTAGGGTGGGTATCAGTGTTAATCCTTGACTTCAATTGCATTACAAACAGTATAAGGGATATGGGATATATACAAATACTGTGATTTACTGATTATTTCAATAAATTTCACAGAATCATAGACAGTAAATCCTGGATAGGATGGTAATGGTAAGTACGTGCTAAATAAAAGAACAGGTAAGTTTCTCCTTAAAGACATCTTAAAATGAAAGTTTTTTGGGAAAGTCAAAAAATGCTTCATATTCTGAATCCAGATATATATGTATATCATCAGCAAATATTCATGATTGTCTAGATTTGATTCTCTAGAATAGTCAGCTAAACCCTCTAATTCATTATCTGTTTTATAATTACACTTAATTCAAAAAAATAAAAGCTCACAAATAATCCAAATTCTCCCATCATCCAACTTTCTTCTAAACTTTTTGACAAAAGGAAGAGGGATGGGGAGGGTGCCATCAAGGAACTTGAGTAATTTGTACTTGTCTGAATGTAACGCTTGTTTTTTTGTTTTTTTTTTTTTAATTTATTTATTTGAAAGACAGAGATCACAAGTAGGCAGAGAGGCAGGCAGAGAGAGAGGTAGGGAAACAGGCTCCCCGCTGAGCAGAGACCCCTATGCGGGGCTCCATCCCAGGACCCTGGGATCATGACCTGAGCAGAAGGCAGAGGCTTTAACCCACTGAGCCACCCAGGTGCCCCATAAGGCTTGTTTTTAAAGAAATGAAAATTTAAGTCAATTTAGCTCCTTTTCTCAAACAAGGGCAAACACTCAGAATCATTCCGTAAACCCTTGATGAAAGTAAGCAAGACGTGTGAGGCCAGCCTGTCACTGTCTACACAGTCAGGGCTCCCAAGTGAGCAGACAAGGGGGGACACTCAGAGGGGAAAGGCAGTAGAAGAGCTGGGGGCTGTGTGGGAGCTATGTGGGGGCTGTGAGGGGGTAGGGAGAGAGAAGGCACCCTTGGGTATCTCCAAGTAAACGAAGCCCCAAGCTCATCTTTAAGTGCTGAAGAGCCTATAAGGGAAATAAGACCAGGAACAAAATTTTCTATCTTTCCTTGAGATTCTTGCTTTCCACTTGTTTGATAAATTCACATTAGGGGTATTGACCCGTACTCGCCTATAAATAGAAGTACAAGGTTACCTGGATCATGACCCACCAAATCTTCCTAGACTTGGAGTGCCCGGATTCTGTATACATGAAAAATGGACAAGCTGAGTTTTTTATTATATATCTTTTAAATTTTGCTAGACTGTGAGAAGCTGCAATACATTCATGATAATCCTCTGTTGTTTGTGGCACATAAATTAGTACCATCCTTTGGCAAACAACTGTAAAAATGAAGCAGAAGTCTCAAACAACCACCCATTAACCTAGTAACTCATATTATAGGAATTTGCTTTTAACAAAGTAATCACCAGCTATATGCATATTCATTTATATTATATATGTATACACATACACCTAAAATATCTACTACCATAATATAAAATATCTACTACCATAATATAAAAACTGAAAATATAAACAGCCTAATGTCTAAAAGTAGAAAAATATTTATTGAATATTACTAAATATTATGTAAATTTTTCCCATGGTACATTATGTCCATTAGCAATAAAAATGAGGGCTATGCAGAAATGTGTGGAGATGTAAAAACTGGAATTGACTCAGAGAGTTACTGTATTAGCCCAGTAAGAAGTGTTACAGTAAGGCCCTGAACAACAAGGTGGGGGCAGTAAGGAGGACAGAGAAGGCAGAGATATAGAAATACTAAGAGAATAATATCAAAGACTATTACAACCAAAGACGTGGGATGGGAGGTATATGCAGCCATAAAGGAGACTGAGGTTTCCAGATGTTGTGACTTGTGACTTGACATTTAAAAAAAAAGTAAGGAGCAGCAGCTCATTCTGGTGAGAAGATGAAGAGTTTGGTTTTCAACATCATCACCATAATAATACATTTCCTCATATGTTGCTTTACTATTTGCCGTGTACTTTTGTATATGTTAAAACTGCTCATCTGATCCTCTAAGAAACCTACACAACACAGGCAGAAAAGGCATTTTGTTTCCATTATCCAAAGGAAGAACAGGAAGCTCAGATATCGAAGTCCAACACACCAGTGATGAACTCAACTACTAGGTCAGGTTCCCTGATTCTAAGTGCAGTGCTCTTTCCACTGTACCATCCTGCTTCCAGAATTCAAACTGGGGGACCTACACAAACACTGCAAATTCAGGAGAGAGTATAATCTGAAAAGAGAAATTAGTTTCAGAAAGCTGGAGACCCAATTCATGGATAAGAAGTCCATGTGCGCTGTCAGGGAGAGAGGAATGTTTTGCTTTGTGCCTCTGTGGACAGTGGGTCGTGGGATAATACCTGTAGTACAGACTGCTAATTACCAACCTTATCCCATATCCACTCTCTCCTTCTTACTAACAGAACTCTGCACAGTGGGTGTGGCTGATAATTACAATTCCTAGCCTCCTGTGCAGACAGAGTGGCCAGAGATATATCTGGAAGTTGCCCAGTCAGCCTCTTTGCCCTTAGCCTTCTCTCCTATGTTTCGTCTGGAAAACAGACATAATGGTTAGTCACCTTGCAAGATCAAAGAAAGGCCCAGGGGATGCCTAGATGGCTCAGAGGGTAGAGCATTTAACCCTTGATCTTGGAGTCATGAGTTCAAGCCCCACATTGTGCTTTAAAAAAAAAAAAAGGCCCAGGAAATCGCAAACCTTAGGTGAAAGAATGCAAAAATGTCCATCTTTGTGCCACTAAACCAGTAGCAGCAAAATTCTACCTCCTAAAGCCCTTCACATAGAAAATTAATTCTTATAGTCAAGACTGGTACTAGTTCTAACTGCTTTAACACCTGGCCTTCTGAGGCTATTGTTTTCAAGGACTACTATATTCTCTCTATAAAATATCTGTGACTTACACTGAATGAATCATGGCTGGTATGACCCTGCGGCACTCTTTCAGTTCTATAGTTGTAAAATATCCAAGCTTTGAAAATTTTGTTTCTAGAATTTTAAAGGGCAGAGAATAAGAGAAGCACCAGTCCTTCTGGGGTAGGGATTTATTTATTCTGCTTATTTTAATCAAAGCCAATAGAACTGGCTTTGAACATTCCCCAAAGAATTCTCATACTTGGGTAAAATATATCTTGCCACCCTTCCATCAATAAATACATGGTCATTAGTAACACATGAGTAGTGTTTTCACACTACTTTTCAAATAGCGTCAAAGAAATATTTTTTCCTCTAACATGATGCCTTTTAAAAATGTATTTAATGATCTGATTTAAAAATCCCAGACATCCCAGAAGTTATTTAATAAGAGACCCTAAAAACTAAAATTTTCTGAGAAAGCACCTAGCCCAGTGATTGGGATACAGTAAATGCTCAAACATTTGCTAAATGAATAAAAAGTACTATAAAGTGTATGCAGAAGAGAGCAGCAGGATGCTCACCATAAAAGAAATTAGCATATTTACAGAATCTCATACCTACCAGTAAAATAAAACAATCAGCTGGTTGTGAGATAAAAGTAATTTGGTTTCTGATAGCTTAATCAACAATGAACTGGGCCATTAAATTAACAAATTTAAGTGTTACAACTTTCTTTAAAGACGAATGCAATCTACATTGTATTAATTAAATAGCCTAAGGAAGTACTCAGTCACTCCAAGCCAGGAATGTTTGCAAAGAGCTATAAAAATTCTGAAGCAACCTTGACAGCCTTTAAAGGATAAGTGTATTTATTTAGGTCTAAACTTGCAGCAAGGAACAATTTCTAATGAAATGACTTAGAAACTGCTGAAAAAAAAGATTAGTGATCTAGGTGTTGCAAAATAGTCTTTTCTCTCTCTAAATGTAGCATGTTATTCACACAATTTATTACCAGCTTTGGTTTCAACTAATTCTTTGGAAATTGTGAAACATGATTAAAAAGCAAACTGCCTTTTTCTCGGCAAGTTTTTTCTTTAATTAATGCAAGCTACAAGATAATTTGAAACCTAATTTCTCTGAATTTGTTCGCAATCTGCCTTCTGTCAATTAATACCTGGCTTGGATTTGTATTTGAGATTTAGAATTCAAGATAATAATAAGGAAAACTTACTAAGTTTCCAGAATTCATTCCTAATACTGATAGAATACAACAATGATCCTGAAACTGAAAATAACTCATCTTGCATGTCAGGTATAATTTTAATAGAAATATTAATAAGTATAAAATTTCAATTAAATTTCACTAATTTTATTAAAATCTTATTTAAAAGTTTTTAGCAGGGGACAGAAGAGCAGGTTACGTGGTAAGCTAAATTATTTCTAAATATATACATGTAAGCCTATGGTGGTTTCATCAATCTTAACAACTCTATATACACATAAAAGAAATTTTAAAACTTCTGGAATGGACAAACCATAAGAGACTCTTAATGTCACAAAACAAACTGAGGGTGGCAGTGGGGAGGAGGGGTAGGGAGTGGGTGGTGGGGTTATGGACATTGGGGAGGGTATGTGCTATGGTGAGTGCTGTGAAGTGTGTAAACCTGGCCATTCACAGACCTGTACCCCTAGGGCTAATAATACATTATATGTTTATAAAAAAATAAAAAATAAATAAAAATAAAGCCAGTTAGAGCTGGGGGGGAAAAAAAACAACTTCTGGAATGGTAGATATTAGGGTTAAAAATAATGAACATCTGGGCCATATCAGGAAAACACTGATGGAACTATGCAAGTCCTACTTAACAAAATGACTATATTCATACAGAAGACTGCGTGGTAAAACTTACACCAATGATAATTTTCATTTTACACTCATTGTTTAAAAAAAAAGTCAATATACACCAAGAAAATTCTTCTGAAAGTTAATATAATGCTTAAGTAAAACAATAATTAGTCATAAACCCTTTGAATTCGAAGGTCTGGGAGGTCGTGTGACTGATGAAACCATAAACAGAAGTGTTGAGGCTGTTACGGCATAATCTTTCCAATACCATCGCTTGAGCGATAGTGAACACCCAAGCAGGTTCAGGTTGGGAACAGGAGACAGTTACGTGCTAGACACTTCACATCCTCTTCTTCCCATCTTCTTACATTTTTAACCCTTGCCCAGTCAAGCCAGAAAATTATCTTCTCCTCCTCAGTTTAATCCATTTATACCAGAACTCATAAATAGTACTTATAGTACTTACAGTACTTAGTTCAAAAGAAATACTGGTCCTAAACTTAAAGTAAAGAAAAGTAAATCTGTATTTCAAGTCAAGTTAAAACTAGAAAGAATAGCGGTGTCTGGGGTTTCAGTCGGTTGGGCGTCTGACTCCAGTTCAGGTCATGATCCCTCAGTCCTGGGATCAAGCCCGGCATTGGGCTTCCTGCCTAGCAGGGAGTCTCCTTCTCCCTCTCCCCCTCACCCGTCTTGTGCTCTCTCTCTCTCTCACTCTCTCAAATAAAATATTTACAAAAAAAAATACTAGAAAGAATAGTGTCTCAAAGACAAAGTTCTTTAAAATTAAGGCTTCAAAGTATCTTCAAAATTTCTACCAAAATGTTTCCATCTAGCTCTTCAGAATTCCACTAGGAAAATTTTCTGTATTTCAAAATAAAATGGCTATTTAATCTAACCATTTATCAAAAAAATTCAACAGCAGTCTTAAAAAGATATTTGCACACTCATATTCATAGCCACATATTTATAATAGCCAAAAATGGAAGCAAGCCAAATGTCCACTGACATCATACAATGGAATATCATTCAGCCTTAAAAAGGAAGGAAATCCTGTCATATGCTACAACATGAATGAATCTTGAAGACATTATGCTAAGTGAAAAAAGGCAGTCACATAAAGACATATACTGTATTATTCCACTTGCACAACCTATCTAAAATAGTTGAATTCATAGAAACAAAGTAGGATGGCAGTTACCAGCGGATAAGGGGAGAGAGAAAAGAAGTATTGTTTACTGAGTACAGAGGTTCAGATTTGCAAGATGAAAAAGTTCTAGAAATCTGTTTCACAACAATGTGAATATACTTAACACTACTGAGTGCTTTTTTTTAAAAATTTTATTTATTTATTTGACAGGGAGAGAGATCACAAGTAGGCGAGTGGCAGGCAGAGAGATGGGGGGAAGTAGGCTCCCTGCTGCGCAGAGAGCCCGATGCAGGGCTCGATCTCAGAGACCATGACCTGAGACCATGACCTAAGCCGAAGGCAGAGGTCCAACCCACTGAGCCACCCTGGTTCCCCACCTACTGAGCACTCTTAAAAATGGTTAAGATGATAAATTTTACATTACTTGGTTTTTACCACAGTTAAAAAAATTCAACAGTATATTTTTTCTGTTATTTGTCCTTATCAAATACAAAGTATTTAGCTATACATGAATTAAATATACACTCTAACATGGAAATTGTTTATACAGGCTTTTGCTTTTCTTTAAACTCCCCTGCCTCCTTCTGCCATCTTTTTTTAATGGGAAAAAAAAAATGACATATAGAGTATGGCGTCTTCAACTGAGGAGGAGTAAATCCAGTCATATAGAAATGTCAGCTCTTTAAGAAACTCAGTCCCTACAACTCTGGGATGAGATTCTTTTTCCTTAGGAATGTCAACCTTAAAACAGCCAGTTATTTTACCACCAAAATGCACTTATTTGGGAATAGCAGGGTAATTACAATTCAGGACAAGCACACTGAGGTTAGGAGAGAATTGGGAAGTTTTAAACAAAAGGTCATTGGAAAAAAACAAGAGTTGGAAGTTGTGGTGGTTTCTCATAGGCCGCAAGGGGTGGTTAGTACGTTGTTGCTGGGGCAGGGAGGGAGCTTTCTTCTCTCAAAAGTAGGAGATAAATTCCTACAAGAAAACTGTCCTCCCTTATCAAGTTACTTCTTATTGGCCTTCTTCATGCTGATGATAATGTTCACTCATTTCGAGAAAGACTAGAAGAAGAGTCACTAAGAGTACATTCTTCTCTTCATAAAGACATAAACCTGGCTACAATTAAAACCAGAGCCCAAGATAAAGAAATATAACCTCAGTCTGAAAGGCAGAATCAGATTCAAAGAATTGCAACTTTTAATTTTACTGACAAGCTTCAAACAATGTGTGATCCTCTAACATCTCACACTCAGAATTTAAGTTGATTCTTAACATTACGTAGTTTTGTGTTTGTTGGTTGGTTTTTTAAGTTTTAGAGTAGTTCTAGGTTTATAACAAAAATGAGAAGGTAAAGATTTCCCCTTCCCACATATGCAAAGGCTCCCCCATTATCAACGTCATTCACCAGAATGATACTTTTTTTTTTAACCAGGATAAACCTAAATTGACACATCATAATCACCCAAGTCCATAGTTTATCTTAGAGTTCAGTGTTAATGTTGTACATTCTATGGATTTGGACCAAAATATAATGACATAGATCCATCATTATATCATACAGAGTATTTTCATTGCCCTAAATATCCTCTGTGCTCTAACTACTAATCAGGACCTGAGCCAAAATCAATAACCAGATGCTCAACCGGCTGAGCCACCCCGGTGCCAAGGAAACAGAGAATCTTTATTAAATAATAAAATATAATGAACTTTAAGCTGTAATAGCAGTAACATGGTTTATTTTGCATTTTTAAGGTCCCGTTTATTTTCTTTTTTTATATAAGTCCTTTTTAAAAAAGATTTTATTTATTTGAGAGAGAGAGGGAGTAAGAGAGCAGGGGGAGGAGCAGAGAGAGAAGGAGAGGTTGATTCCCTGCTGAGCAGAGAGCCCCTACACAGGGCTCAATCCCAGGACCCTGGGATCACGACCTAAGCCAAAGGCAGACACTTAACCAATAGAGCCACCCAGACACCCGTAGGTCCACTTTATTTTCAAATAAGGATTCTAATATATTTGATTATCAATATGATCAAGTTTTGCTTTTAATAATTTTCAAGCTGTTACTTCAAACAAAAAATACCACATTCTTGAAGGCAAGATAATTACTTTTCTATCCCTAGAGCTTAGCACAATGTTTGGCATAAAATGACGTTAAATAAATGTTTTCTGAATTCATACCTCATTTTTAGCAAAATATACAAAATATTGAAGCTTTATTAAAACTAACCACTTGCTTTTGCTACTTCTGCATAATGTGCACTTGAGCACAATCAGAAACCATCTCAAGACAAAGGAATCCATAATGGAACAAAGGTCCACAGTTTTATGCTCACCTCTACAGGTCCCTTTCCTACTTTCAGCATGTTAGTTATCACCAGTTGATTCCTAATCACCCTTGCTCCTACAGCAACCATTCTAAAGCTTCTTCAGTATCAAATCCCCAATACCTCTCTCCACTTCCTCACTTTTTAAGGTGGCCTTGCTCTATTTTTCTTAGAAAACTAAAACCCATGATTTCCCTCTTCTTCACTTCATTTCTGGTTGACCTTGCTCTTGTTTAGTTTTTCAAAGGACACCATCTTCCTTCTTTTCACCTGCATTCTCTGCTACCAATTCTACTCTAGTAGAACCAGTCTGTCTCCTCACCTTCCTCTGCACCTTCTGGCCCTTATGTGATTCAGGCTTTTCTCCATTCACTTCTACTCCGAGCCTTGACGGCCAGAAATGGCCTCTTCCATTCATTTCCATGTTCAAACTATACCACACTTTCAAATTACTCCAGGAAGTACAGACCAATTCAATTTTCATTAGTTCTTTCTTCTCTCAGCCCTAAAGCACTGAAGGTGTGTAATATTTACTTTCTTTTTTTTTTAATTTTTTTTAATCTTTTTAAAATTTTTTTTTAATATTTACTTTCTAATTAATTTCTTCCTGCTTGTGGTTATGTCTTATACTATAACTCTTTATCTATATATTTTCCCCCAAAACTATATTGTAAACTATATTTACAAGCTATTTTAAGGCAAGAGCTATCTTCTCACTGTATAAAATAGTCTTCTGTTCTAATATACATTCCAATATTTTTTGATAATGGAATGGTAATAAGTTTGCTCAAAAATTAACTTTCCTATGACTCCCACAATATTCATCATTATCCTGAATATACTGACCCTTTCACATCATGTATTTAATGTACGCACTGTTTTTTTCCTACCCTTTGTTCACATAAGCCTTATGTAATTTAAAGCAAAGCCTTCTCTTCTGGTAGGATTTTCTCTATTTAACTTACTTTGTAATGGTAATAAACAGTCACCCCAAACTGGTGATTCTGGGGAGGATGACAGCTTAAAATGTGATTGAAAGTTCCACAGATAGGATACTGAGAATCTAATACAAAAATACGAAGTCACCTGCAAAAATGTATATGCATGCTGAATTTTTCAGGGGAGCAAATCCACATTTTCATTCAGATTTTTTTCCCTCCTTAGGACTTCAAGATTAAGAATCACCAGTTTCCTCTGGGGCACCTGGGTGGCTCAGTCAGGTTAAGTGCCCAACTCTTGATTTTGGATTGGGTCATGAGCTTGAGCCCTGCATGGGGCTCCATGCTGGGCAAGGAGCCTGCTTAAGAGTCTCTCTCTCACTCTCCACCCTCCCTCACCCATGCTTGTGTTCTCTTTAAAAAAAAAAAAAAAATTCACCAGTTTCTTCAAAAAGTTAAATACAGAATTATCTTATGACCTAGAAATTCCAATTTTAGATACATGCCCAAGAAAACTGAAAACATGCTAACACATAAATGTGCATATGAATATTCACAGCAACATAATAGCCAAAAAGTGCAAACAACTCAAATGCCATCAACTGATAAATGGATAAACAAATGTGGTGTTACTATACCATGGGAGAGCACTAGGCCATAAGAAGGAATGAAGTATCGATACATGCTAAAACACAGATGAACCTTGAAAAGTGTTATGCAGGGGCGCCTGGGTGGCTCAGTCATCAAGCGTCTGCCTTCAGCTCAGGTCATGATCCCAGGGTCCTGGGACTGAGCCCCACATCGGGCTTCCTGCTCAGGGGGGAGCCTGCTTCTCCCTCTCCCACTCCCACTGCTTGTGTTCCCTCCTCACTGTGTCTCCCTCTGTTGGAAGGAAGGAAGAAAAGGAGGAAGGAAATATTATGCAACGTGAAAGAAGCCAGACACAATAAGCCCCATATCGTATGATTCCATTTATGTGGAACATCCAGAGTAGGCAAATATCCACAGAGACAGAGTAGATGAGTGACTGCCAGAGGCTGGGGAGAGGGTCTAATTGGGAGTGGTCTAATTTCAGTGTGATGAAAATGCTCTGGATTTAGAGTGCTAATGGTGGTATAGTGGTATAGTGGTAATGGCTGCACAATTTTGTGACCGTACTAAAAACCAATGAATTGTATATGTTAAAAGGATGAATTTATGGAAAGTGAATACTAAATCTAAAAAACCCTCCTCTTACCCAGCTGCATGCTCGATATCTTTTGCATCGTATTTCCCTACCTAAACTTTACACATTCACATATTACTCTGAACCACCACTTTTTCTTTAGGTTCCTAATTTACATGTAGTTTCTCAGGCTGGAAAATTCCAGAGTTCTTTCTAATTTTTTTTCTCTCAGTTTCAATATCCATCAGTCACCAATGCCAGGCCTTTGTATTAATAATAAAAATGGTTGCCACTAATGAACATGTAATTCCTGCCAGACACTATGCTAGATGATCCACAATTATCTTTAACTCTCACAATCATCATACATTTTACAGAGGACAAAAAGCGAAACAAAAAGGGTTCCTGTTCTTTGGTCTTTCTCCCTCCCATCTATCCTCTACCCTTCAGGCAGTGATCCTCCTAAAATAAATCTGATCATATTACTCTCTTACCTAAAGCTCTTTAAAGGCCTCCTACTGTCATAAACTCCAGACTCCTTTGCTTGGTATAAAGTGCCCTTCACGATCCCACTTCCCTCACCACTTCTAATGTCAGCTTCTTTTGGTCCCTGGACCATGCCATGCTCTTTCTCCTCCTGCCTTTGAATTGGCAGAATTCCCTTATTCATTCACTCAACAAATATGTATTAAGTGTCCACTTTGTGCCTGGGCATTGTACTTGCTGCTTGGGCACATGTGGTGAACAAAACAGATACAGGTCCTGCCCTCACAGTACTTAAGTTCAAGTGGAGGAAACAAAAATAAACAAGTAATTTCAGATTTTGCAGTAAGTGAAATGAAGGAAGCAGGAATATCCCTGGTAAGGAGTCAGGGGAAAACTAAAATGAGTTTTAGTTGTTGGTCTGGTAAGAACTCATGTGGTGACATACTGTGAAAGCTGAAGATTAAGAAACCAAGTACGTGAAAAACTGACAAGAGGAGAGGGAAGTGAGTGACAACAGATGCTCCTGGGGACATAGCAGAGCCCAGACCAAGGATTTCTATAGGCCATGGTTAAGAGTTTGGATTTTATACTAAGTGCAATGGAATTCACTGAAGCATTTTAAGTAAGGGAGTGTCAATTTTGCTGAATGGAGAAGGGATTGGAGGGCCACAAGATACAAACAGGATCGCATGGCCTAAAGATATAGCAGTGGTTTAGCTGAGAAATGTGGATGATTTGGACAAGGGCCTGATAGTTAAGGAGGGAAAAAGTAGACAAATTAGATGCAGAATTGAGCTGACTTGCAAGTCATCCACTGAAAGTGAGAAAGAGATGAAGAGAGGATATACAGAGTTTAGGGAACTGTCATTGGAGGAAGTAAGCTTACCAAGGAAACAGCATCAGAGGATCTCAGGCCGATGCTGACTGAATATTCAAGAGGTTGATCATTTTCATTTTATACTGTCATCAATTTGCCCAGGACTTTTTCCAGCAAAATTCAGCCATATAAGTGCAGGTGCAAAGGGGACAAAAGGTTGGGTCCATCAAGAGTATGAGTTCTGCCAGAAGAATAAAAGGCAGGGAGGGACAAGGAAATGGTGCATCTTCAAGGGAGAGACCATAAAATAGAACATGCATTATAAACTGGATAAGGGGGTACAGATGGGACAGAAAATGTAAGACTCCACGGATGGGAGGTATAGATGAAGTTCAAGAATTGTATCCTTGGGGTTCATAAGGGAGTTTATAAAGACAAGAGACTGTGGTCAGACAGGACCAAGTTATAATTGTTTCTTCAACTGGGATTGGTCATTTCCTGCTCTAGACAAACATGACTATTTGATCTCCAACCACAGCCATCCTGCTTTTCTGCTCCTTGTCTTCCCATAACCTCCCAGCACTATCACCTAAGTTCCTTACGAACTCATTCAGTCTTAAAGGCTCATCTCCAACTACTCCTTCCTTGAAGCATTTATGTTTTCCCCAGGGGGATCTCTCCTCCTGGTGACAGCCCTCACCCAATCTGTACTGCTGGTATTATTCATGCTACCAGGTATTAACCATTCTTTTCCTTTCTAGGCCCCTTTGCTCAATTGGGAAAAGGCATCATTATAAACACTCAAAAGTCTCTAGATCTCTGGCACCAGTACCCAGAACTGTGCCAGACCCGGAGCAATCACTCAATAAATGCTGAGGTCTCTGGTACCTGGGCCACCCAACCTCACTGGTGACCTAAGGCAGGATTCCACCAAAATCTAACAAAAGCTCATAATCTCCGTTCATAAAAGCCCCAGATACTTCCATTTACCTCAAGTGTGGGCTCCACCTTCACAAATCTAATTTTAACCCATTCAAACCACCCTCTTGCGTTAATCAGCCCCAGTAGGATGGGAGGATACAGAGCCTGAACGATGACTGGAAACCTGGATGCCCCAATTTGAGAAAAGCCACGTTCACTAAAAAATAACAATTTTCTTCACAGTTTAATGCAGTGCAGGAAAGACATGAAATAAGAGCTAGACCAAATGGCCTCAGGAGAGTTGCCAGGAATGAACTGGAACAGGGTTGTACTCATGGTCTGACTTCAGCCTGGCGCCTACCTTTCACCTCTCCAGCTCCAGCCGCAGGGGCCGTTTCAGTGGTCGCCCCCGGGGTGGCTGCCATGGCTAGCTCCGCCCCAACCCAAAAGGGGAGTGGAGTGGGAGTGGGTTCAGAGGACCGCCAAAACCCCGACTTTGGAGTCGCAGGGTAGGAAGCAGCCGCGGTAGCCACTCCGGGTCTCCCCCGGAAGCACCACGCACCCGGCGGTCACGTGACGGGCGCCGGGCGGGGCCACGCAGGTTTGTTTTGATTCCCGGGTTGTTGAAATGTCAGCACGTGGTCTCGGCTGTAGCGCTTTGTATCTTCCCCAGACTTCAACCTTCTTTCATCGTAGTCTTTTCTAGGATTAGTTTCTGCTCCCCGTCTTTTTGCAGGCAGGTCGTTCCTCTCTGCCTTGCCACTTTCCTACACCCAACAATATTGGAGTTTTAGGGGATGGTTTGCATAATGTGGGGCTAGCGGCTGTGGAATGGGGCTCTGCCTCCGGTAACTCTGCAGCCACGCTTACAAGGAGAGCTCAGGCTTCTCTTCCACCCTTCTTGCCCTTCTGGCAGCAACCTGACTCCATCTGGTTTTTGTGGCTTCTGGGGAATACGAACTTCAAGCAAACGTCCTTTAACTGCGTTCTCTGTGACTCATTTCCCGACCCACACAGCCAAATCGTTTGACCTATGGTTTCAAGGACAGTAACCGACAGCTGTCAGGCGTCTGGATTTATATAATGAAATAAACAACCGGCTGCCTGATCAAGAGGCCAACAGCCCCCACCCTTCTCACTTACTTTTCGTCTGGTCAAAATTGTAATGACTGGAGATGGATCTAAGTCGTTAGGGGCAGAAATCTCTTAGCCTTAACGTATTAATATATTAACATATGCCTATTAATGACAGGCAGGGGGTAGAAAGATAGCTATATCTTTTTATATACATACGAATGCCATTGACTAGTTTATTATCTCATTGGGTATGCAAGACAAAATGTAGCTAATAAAGCTAGGCAGTACTCACTGTCTGTGAAAAATAAATTATTTTTAAGGGTCAAATCCAACAGCTCAATCTTATCCTATCTCCCCCTTTAATTTCTAAAGTTAACAATCCAACAGAAATAATAAATGCAATATAGAAGCAAGCAACAGCTTAAGTGACCAGAGGTATCCGAGTTGTTTATTGGACACGTGATGTAAACTTAGGCACTTCCTCCAGCAATCCCAACCTCCTCTTAGCACAGCCCTTTTGGGAGTTTCCTTTTCCAGGGCTTAGTCGCGCTCCTCCCGCCTTTTTGGTTCCTCTTCGTCCTCCCTCAGAGACTGGGGTCTCCCGCTTCAGTTTCTTCTCCAGTACCCGCGAGGTGGGTGCCCCAGTGCGGTACCCCAGCCTCCTCCCAGCTCGCGGCACCTGCCCCGCCTTCCAGCCCCGGGCCGGCTCGCGCGGCGCAGGCGCACCGGCCGCGGCCCTGAGGCCGAGCGCGACCTCAGCAGCTTCTGCCTCCGCCTCCTGCGACCGTATCCGCGCGGAGCTAGTCGGCGGTCACCGAGACTGTGCTGGGCCGAGGCCCCGCGGGCCGCGCGTCGCCATGGGCGCGGGCTTGAGCAGCGAGGAGGAGCGGCAGCCCCTACTGGGGCCCGCGCTCGGGCCTGCGCCCGGGGCTGTCTGGAGAAGCCGGGAGGCGGCGGCGGCGGCGCTGCCCGCGGCGGCCCCGGGGCCCGGGCGGGTGTACGGGCGCCGCTGGCTGGTGCTGCTGCTCTTCTCGTTGCTGGGCTTCGCTCAGGGCCTGGTCTGGAACACCTGGGGCCCCATCCAGAACTCGGCGCGCCAGGCCTATGGCTTCTCCAGCTGGGACATCGCGCTGCTCGTGCTGTGGGGACCCATTGGCTTCCTGCCCTGCTTCGCGTTCATGTGGCTCCTGGACAAGAGAGGTGAGGGGCTCCGGGCAGTGCCGGCCGGTGCGGTCACTTCCCGGGCCAGCCAGAGTCCGCCAGCCGCCGCCCTCGGCTTCGTTTTAAGGGTTATATGAGGTGACCGAGTGTTGCTGGTATCCCATTCCAGACCAGGAACCCTCCGTCCCCAAAGCGACAGACATGGGGAGGCTTCTTTGCAGATACTGTATTTATGTTTACATCACTGTTGCCCATTATGCAACAGCAGAGATTAAGTGATCTCTAAATGTTCATGTTTTTGCACGATGTGGACATGAGAGCATTCCCGTGCACGTGCTATTTATGATTTTTACACCTGACCAAAATGACTGATGCTTTGACTTCAGAGGGATTTGGAGGTGTTGAGGGTGAAAGGTCAGAAAATAGACTGATGATGCCCAGATATGAGGAAGTATTGAGTTGGCTTTGCGTAATAGATGACTCCAGCCCAGGGCTTTCGGGGAAACTACATCTGAGTGATTTGATTTCTCTAAAATGGTGCATGGCAGCTTTAGAGTGTGTGTTTGTGACTAGATCGTTGTGTCCATTGAGATTTATGACTCTCAGATAGAGCGTGCCAGGTGAATGAAGACTCTCTGAGGAATAATGTGGGCAGACGTTTCTCACTTTACCACTTGCCAGTGCGATTCTGTTAGGAGAAAAAAGAGGTCACAACTAAATGATAAGGCATTGAAGTGTATCACACAGGTATGGGTAAATGATTCATGATCACTGTGATGTAGCTGCTTGAAAAGGAGGACAGTCTGAGGCATAGAAGTACAGCATCAACCAGAAAGAGTTTGATATACTCTAGTGTTTAGTCTGAGCATCAATTTTAAGACCATTGATGAGCCAGAGCACATTAAAAGTTGTGTGACAGGAATAATGACGTAAAAATCATAATGTGTAAGATTAAGGGAAACAGGGTGTGTCAACCTTCACAAAGAGACTTGAGGCAGAATATGAAATATGCGAAGGTTGAGTAAAAGAGGAATTAGCCTTACTGTGTGTAGGTCTAGAAGGAAGAACTAAATTGAGTGAAGCTACAAAAGGATGTAACTCAAAGCAATAAAGGAAGAACCTTCTAAGAACAAAAAGGTGTCGAGCCCTGGAAGGTATGTCTCGACTGGCATAGAACTTCCAGATAGAGTAAGTACTTTTGCAGAAGAAGTGTGCTAGATGCTGAGGAAAGTTGTCTTGTACTGAATGGAAGTTTTCTTTTCTTTTCTTTTTTTTTCAATTTTTTAAACATTATTTATTTATTTATTTATTTGAGACAGAGCAAGAGAAAGAGCATGAACAGAGGGAAAGGCAGGGGGAGAGGCAGAGGGAGAGGGAGAAGCAGACTCCGTGCTGGCTCCATCCCAGAAACCAGGGATCATGACCTGAGCCAAAGGCAACTGGTTAACTGTCTGAGCCACCTCGAAGCCCCCAGATTGGAGGTTTTTTGTTTGCTTTTAAGCTGAATTATAGATGGTATTTGGATTTCACCAGTTTTTCCACTAACATCTTCCTCCCACCCCCGTTCCAGGATTCAGTCTAGGGTTCCAAACTGCATTTAGTTATGATTTCTACTTAATCTTCTCCAGTCTGTGACAGTTCCTCTGTCATTCCTTACAAAGTAGGCTAAATTTAGGGGAAAATGTTATTTTGTTCTTTCTTTTTATTTACATTTTTGCCAGGAGCATTTTCCAATATTATTTTCTAAATTTAACCAACCTTGTTTTTATGGTAGAAGAATGTTAATTTTTACCTTTTTTATTATAATTGTATGAACTATCTGGCTAAATTAGGGACCACCTGTTCACTTTATAAAATAAGTTACTTTAGGAGTTCTTCAATAGTTCCTATAACCACGTAGGGAATTCAATTTTATATTCACCATTGGTTGAAGCAAAGGAAAAGAAATTTTAAAATTCTCTTTTAAGAAGTGGTTTTCCGGGGCGCCTGGGTGGCTCAGAGGGTTAAGCCTCTGCCTTCGGCTCAGGTCATGATCTCAGGGTCTTGGGATCGAGCCCCGCATCAGGCTCTCTGCTCAGCGGGGAGCCTGCTTCCTCCTCTCTCTCTGCCTGTCTCTCTGCCTACTTGTGATCTCTGTCTGTCAAATAAATAAATAAATAAAATCTTTAAAAAAAAAAGTGGTTTTCCTTTTCAGTAGGAGAAAGCTAATATACTTTCATATATTGGCTGTCCTGCTGCAGATGTCCTGTCTGCATACGTAGAAAGTAAGTTCCAACATTTTAAAAGATCTTGCTCCCCAGAGGGTAGATAGTTGTCTGGTCTTCCTGCTGTCATGGGTCCCAGCCAGCTTAGCAGAGAAGACTGGTTATTTTCCTAAGATGGGTTTTGTGCCCTCTTACCCATTTTCATTCTTCAGCAGAGATTAAAAAAAAAAAAAAAAAAAAGACTAGATAGTGAGATAATAGGAGAGCCAAGAGCAAGTGAGCCCTAGAAGCCAAGTGAAGAAAGTTTCAGGGAGATAGTACCTAAATGTATACTAAGTACTGGGAAGATAAATTTCACAGAACCTATATTCTAATGAGGAGATCTAGGCAACAAACAAAATTAAATATTTAGTATGTCAGATGGTGATAAATACTATGGAGGACTATAAAACAAGGCAAGAGAGAAAGAGAGGAGGTCATGATTGAAGAATGGAATGCTTGAAATTGAGATTGTCATGGATGCAGTCATAGTAAAGACAAGGTCAGACTATAAACAAGAGAACAGACTACTGAGGTATAGAGTAGAGGACATAATCATAGTACAAGAAGTCAGGACTGGGAGGTAGGGATGTTGAACTGATCATCTAGTGGATATCAAAATCACCAGGTTTATGAAAAAATAGTGTCATAGGGTGGAATAACGAGCCACGACATTTGCAAATGGTGAGGGTGAATACCCTGGAGACAGGTGTGTGGTAGTTTCTAGACAGCTGCAGCAAGGACTTTTGAGTATGAGAATTAAATATAATTAGATCGATGGCTGTTCTGGCCATGATGGAATATTGGGAACTGGATTTCAGTGTAATTTTCAACTAAAAACAAAAAATTAAAGTATATGAAAGTATATGAAACAAAGTTTTCAGACATTGGACAACAGGTAGGATAGGTTGGTGATCCCTATGAATGTTTCAGCCGACTACCTGGAGAGAATTTCTAGGTATCAATGTAGAGATGGGAAGCCTAGGCTGAGTATTACAGTTTCCCTAGGTTGAGGAGACACTTAAGAATTGCAAGAGACCAACTTAACTAGAATACTTAGGGTGGGATACCAGAGAGGGAAGAAAGCTTTACAGAAAGCTCTGAATCTATACAGAGTTTCTCTTGAGTCTTCAGCCGATAACTGGTCAGCAGATACTTGTGAGCAAAAAAGAACAGGTGGAACAATTCCCAAAGTTCACACAAGGCTTGGAATAGTTCACAATCCCAAGACCAGAAAGGGAGAAACCTCAAAATGTGTAAGAGGTTGGTTGAATACTCATAGGGGCATTGCCTCAGTAGTAAAGACAAAAGAACACTAAAGAGTGCTCTGGTTTCACCTAATAAAGTGTAAAACTATGCCTCAGAAAGATCAAAAGTAACTCAGCTATATCTCACAATATCATTCACAAACATTTGAAAAAGTGCAAAAAAAAAAAAAAAAACCATCATCCAACGAGGTAAAATTCAGAATTCGTGACATTGAAATAAAAATTTACCAAGCATGCAAAGAAGCAGGAAAATACAACTCATAAAGAGGAGAAAAAGCAATGAATACAAACAGATCCCAAAATGACACAAATGATAAGTTAGTAGACAGGAACATGAAAACAACTACTTTAGATATTCTATGTATGTTCAAGAAGATAGATGAAAGCATGAACATGTTAAGGAGAGACACAGGAAACATATAAAGACCAACATTAAAAGACCAACATTACGTTTCTATAGATGGAAATGCAATATGATAAAAAAAAAAAAAGGTGTACTGGACAGGATTTAATAGCAGATCAGACATTGCAGAAGAAGAGATTAGTGAACTTGAAGACAGCAATAAATACTATCCAGAATGGAAGCGAGTGGGGCAAAAAAAATTACAAAGAAACAAACAAAAACTCCACCAGCATCAGTGAGCTGTGGGACTGTTTTAAGTGACCTAATATACATGTAATTAGGAATCTAGAAGAGAAGAGAAAAGGGAAGGGCATAGAGTAAGATGAGGGTGGGTTCCTCAAATTGGAGAAATAATGGCAAAAAAATTCTGTATCTATAAACCCACAACTCTAAGAAATACAAGAATTCTAGCAGAAGAAACATGAAGAAAACTACACTGAAGCACATCATAACCATATTGCTTAAAACCAGAGAAAATCTTAAAAGCACTGAGAAAAGAGACCAAGAGAGCAGAGAGCTACAGTGATCTTGAAATGCTGGGGAAGCAGGGTCATGGGGGGAGAAGTTTTGGTGGGATTAAGAAGGTGAAGAGAACTTTTGGAGAAGGGCTTGAGAATGTAGGGATTCCACTGATTCACTGGTTGTGAGCCTTCCAGAAGGCACAGTGGCAAGGTTTCAGGAGTTGGGGAAGCTGTAGAGGTGAGTTCAGATTAGGGGACATATGAAGCCACATTTGTACAGGGATGACCTGTGAATCTTGGGTCTCCCACGACTGATGTAGATGGGAAACACAGGCACAATGTTATTGTTTCTGATGGTTTCCAAAGCAGTTTGGGGTGGCAAGGCTGTGGCTTTTGGGGATATGGAGACTAGAGGTCTCCTCACCAAGAACAAATAAGAGCTTGTCTTCTCTCCGATTGATGGAAGTAAGAGCCTGAGAACAGTCTTACCAGATGAACTTTATAGCTATAATTAATTTCCTATGCATCCAGTATGGATCTGTGTGTGTGTGTGTGTGTGTGTGTGTGTGTGTGTGTTCCAGTTAACTTTGCATCCTGATTTTTTTAGACAAACCTGTTATAGCGATGCCATTCCTGTGCCAAATATGTTCCCAGCAAAAGGAATTATTTCATCCATGGGAAGGAAGCTTCCTGCAGTATCTGTGCCTTATTCTTTTTTTTTTTATTTTTTATTTTATTTTTATTTATTTATTTGACAGAGAGAGATCACAAGTAGGCAGAGAGGCAGGCAGAGAGAGAGGAAGGGAAGCAGGCTCCCTGCTGAGCAGAGAGCCCCATGCAGGGCTCCATCCCAGGACCCCGGGATCATGACCTGAGCGGAAGGCAGAGGCTTAACCCTCTGAGCCACCCAGGCGCCCCTGTGTCTCTGCCTTATTTGAATAGAATTTATTTTTATTTTCAATCATGTTTGGTTTTCTGAAATTGTTCTAATACCTTTTATCAGATGGTTTTTTGCATTCACATGCTAATACTGTAATCACTTGGGATCTATTTATTTACATAAAAGTACTAGGTGTCTCATAGGCTTATTTTCCTGGAGTCCTCCTACCCCTCCTTCCTAAAGTCAGTTGATTTTATTTTGACTACATGAAATTATAGAGTCCTGCCTTGTTGAGATTCAAATGAGATAAAACATTTTATTTAGAATTGAGCATCATCTGGGGTGGGTTAAGTAATAATTGGCAACAATTAAAAATAAGCAAGAAAGCCACAAGCTGTAACTGTGAGGCTGCTTTAATAATCAGCTTTTCAGAACTTCTTTATTATGAAATGTATATATTTAGCTGTTATATTATCATTTATTTGATAAAAACTATAATTGCATAGAAAAGTGTGCCAGCCTTAAGCAGTAATCATAGGAAACTGGGTTATTTGGACTATATGGTCATAAACAATGCCTCACTGCTTACTTAGTGATTGCTTACCTTAATTATAAACCAAATTCTTAGGAAAAAAATAAATATCATGTAGAGGGTAAAGCCTTATAGTTCCAAATCTGTAATATTTTAATCAGTATCTCATAGGACACCCCATATACCCTTATAAGAATAACATTTTGCAAGTTTAGCATATTTATGACCATGGAGTATACTTTTTATTAATTATACTCTATTTCCCAAGGTTATAATGTGGGTTTAAAATTTGCATTCTGTTAGTAGAAGCAGTAAATGAGCAGTATGTATGCATTACTTCTTACTGAGAAGCACAATTTTCTATGATATTCCTTCTGCCAAATTCTATTAATCATATCAAATCATATAAGAATATTATAAAGCTAACTCAGTTCATATCACAAATTATCCTCAATGTGGCATGTGTGTGCCTGATTCAGATCTCGAGTTTATTTTCCTTGCTATGTTTAATCTGCATAATTATAGTTTTGTTGACTTTCAATTTCCTTGGTTAAGAAACAGAATTCAGCTGAGTGAATTTAAAGATCTTACTGGCTTTATTCAACGATTCACAAATCGGGCAGGATCTCCTCTAGCATAAAGAAAGGAGTTCCGGGGCGCCTGGGTGGCTCAGTGGGCTAAAGCCTCTGCCTTCGGCTCAGGTCATGATCCTGGGGTCCTGGGATCCAGCCCCACATCAGGCTCCCTGCTCAGCAGGGAGCCTGCTTCCCTCCCCACCCCACCCCCTGCCTACCTCTGTGCCTGCTCATCATCTCTGTCAAATAAATAAATAAAATCTTTAAAAAACAAAAAAAAGAAAGGAGTTCCAAGGGCTGTACAAAATGAAAGACTTTTACAGGCAGAAGGGACCGGGAACAAGGATGTTATGCTAGCAAAGAGTAGACTGTTGTGGCAAAGTCATTTTCCTTTAGGGGCTTGGAGGGAGTCTATCAAGCAGATCGCCTCACTAGCACGGATTGATTAGAATAGTGTTCCATTTCTGGGAGAACCAAACCTGTAATTAAGTCAAGGCCGTTTGGTGGCATGAGGCTTAACATGAGCAATTCCAGTTTGGGCCTGTTGTCTTATTTTAACACCTTCAAGTAAAAAAGCCCTTTGAAAACCAAAATGCTTAACTATCTCCCCTCTGTCAAAAAGAGCCCTGGGGAAAAAAGAATAATTTAGATTTAAAAATTTGCATTCAGTCTATTCACTATGAAATGGTTTCAAGGAGGCATTGAATTTGGGAGAAACTGGAAGAAATGTTGCCGCTTTTCCCACATGCTCAGCATGAGCCACCTGTGTGATGTGACTGCCGCAAATAGATGGCATTAGTGTAGTAGTGACAGAAGCGAAGCTTTCCAGCAAGTAGGAATGTATAATCCCATTATACTACTCTGCCATAGCTAGAATATTGTTTCTATTTTTGATTATTTTAGTATTTTTATATTGTCTTTTACCTTGTTATCCATGTGACCAACCACTGGCACACATTTTTAAAATAATTGATTATATCTGGGACGGAAAGGGAAACGCTACTTGATCCATATTATACAGTCCTAAGCCATGCCTTTTTTTTTTTTTTAACAGTATCATTCTATAAATTGAAAGCCATCTGGTAAGTCAAGAAAAATAAGAAGACCATTGTTGTATTCATAATCAAAGGTTTCTAAAGGACCACCTCATATAACAAGCATTAGCTTGTCCTGATTATTAGATAAAATACAAAATTGGCCAATTGTCATTTTTCAAGAAAATTGAAAGCCATGACCTTTCTACCTTAAACTATTTAGGGGCAGTTTAGAGTTTTTGCAGCTTGCATTTGAAAATTGGAAATTTCATATTGGAAGTATTAAACTAAAATACCTAGTCCTTTAAAATTATTTTTTTGTATTTTTTACTGTTATATGTGAACAAAACATTGTAGCCATTCATTTTGAAAAACTGTACCTAATGGAGCTTCTTCCTTGATGTGATCATTCAAGTTTTCTATTAATGTTAGAATCATTTCATTTTTAGCATGGAGAATTTTTTTCCCTATGTGTGAATTTTTAGCAAAAAGTTAAAATATTAGAATATAATATAACTGTAATTGAGTAAAAAAAAATCCTTGCTCTTAACACTGGACTTCACATGAAAAGAATATAAAAATTACCCAGATTTTTTTTGTTTCCCTCTAGGTCTTCGGGTAACTGTGCTTCTGACGTCCTTCCTTATGGTTTTGGGAACTGGTCTAAGATGCATACCTGTATCAGACTTAATGCTTAAAAGAAGGTAAATCCTATAAATAACTTATGTTTTTCCCCACATTTTTCTTCTTTTGTTATGAGTATATATGTTTGGTTATAAGCTTTTAGTAAATGGTTCTATTTTTTTAAGTAATATTTTTAAAGATTTTATTTATTTGAGAAAAAGAGAGAGAGCACACAAACAGGAGAGGCGGGAGCAGGCTCCCGGCTGAGCGGGGAGCCTGACACGGTGCTGGATCCTGGGACCCTGGGACCATGACCTAAGCCAAAGGCAGACGCTCAGCTGACTGAGCCACCCAGGTGCCCCTAAACGGTTCCATTTTTAAGAGGATCAGTAGAAGGTCATAGTTAATATTAGCATTTTTTTTCCCTACATGATTAAATCAGTGGACATTTCTTAATTGTCATATGGAAGATGACTGCACTAGTTTTTGTGTAAATAAAAAAAGAGCAAGTTAATCTTCATGTTATATAGGAGCTGTAATAACCACAGGAAAATAATGGTATTACATAAGGAAGAATGATGTAGCTAATGCAGCAGAAGAGGTACAAAATTGTCCTGAGAGACTGAGAGAAGTTTTGGCGGAGGGTATCAGAAAGAGTTCATGAAGGAGGTGATAATTAAAGTAGACACTGAAGGAAGAATAGACCTGGGATTTGATAACGATAGGGAAAGAATATTGCAGAGTAGAGGAATAACAGGAATAAAGACGTGGAGGCGGGTAAGCATAGGCCTCTTCGGGATGGTTAGCTAGCTGCATTTGTGTACAGCAGCATGTCCGCTCCTGGGTCTGTGGATTTATTCTCAGAGGTTACAAGGTATACAAAGATTTTAAAGTTTTGTTTTCCTTTTGGTTAGAATATTAAAAATCATTTTACCACTAATAATCTGTAATTAAAAGATACTTTTATTGACCAGAATGTCATTCTCTTACATTAGTGTTTCTCAAACTGGGGTCCTTGGATGTGATCTTGAAGGTCATTGAAAAGTTTTTCCTCTTTTAAAAAGACCCATAAATTATTCAAGTTTGGGAGACACTCATCTATAGGTTAAGGTATAAAAATGGGATGTAAATAGATCAGTTTAGAAAAGATTATCCAGATTATGAGGGATCTTGATGCCATTAAGATGTAGAATTGTGATTCTGCGTGTATCTTGATGTAGAATTGTGTTTTCCTCACAGGGTAGTTGTGAGCCACTTAATTTTTAAGTGGCTCACAGCAGGAATAGGATCTAATCTGTGTTGGGTAAATTACTGATTTGAGGTATGTGGGATTGATTACAGAAAGTGGAGGTAGCTGGGAGGAGACCAGGAAAGAAATGAGAGCCCAGACTGGAATCATTTTCTGTTTATTCATTTATCAGTTCACTTGCTCAACAAAATTCACTGAGCTACTACTGTGTGCCAAGCTCTCTTCTGGACATGGGGAACACAGCAGAGAATACCAATGACAGATCCTTGCCTCTTGGAGTTTACGTTCTGGTTGGGGAGACTGGCACTAAACTAGATAAATAAATAAAATATGTACTGTGTTATGGAGGAAAAAATAAGAAAGAAAGATCTGAAATGTCAGGGGAAGGATGGTGAAATTTCTGAAAGAATGGCCAAAAATGAACAAACCAACCAAAACGAAAAAACACCTTACTTGGAAGATAACTCTCAGGGGTAAGAACCCAGAGGAGCGGACCATGCATTATCTGGGGGCCAAGCATTCCAGGCAGAACAGAAAATGTAAAGTGCTGGAAGGAAAGAGCTCTCCTGGCAGGCAGGCTGGTGCGCCTGGAGCCAAGTGAGACATGAGAGGCTTCGTGGGAAGGGTGATAGGAAATGAGATCAGCACAGTTATGGGGTGGTGGTGGGAGTGTGAGACAAGATCCTTGAAGACCTTAGCTATTTCTGAGCTAGGAAACCACTGGTGATTTTGAGCTGAGGAGAACCCTGGTCACAAGCTGCTTTGTGGAGAACAGGTTGAAGCTGGAGGTCAAGGGCAGGAGTAAGAAGACCAGTTGGGGAGCCAGTGCAATAAATCAAGTGAGAGATGACGAGTTTCTGGAAAGCTAGTCTTCATCTCCTATCCTTTTGAGTGAGGTTTTAACAGGTAAGTTTCATTATTGTGTTTGAGATGTTCTTAATTTTTCAAACATATGGCAACCAGTTTTAAAATACAAATTTCAGTAAGCTTAACTTTAATAATGCATTCCTTTAAAAAGCCCATTAATGTTTTTATTAGCTCTTCTTCTGTTTTGAGCCATCCGTACTGTTCTCTCTAGTCTTATTTCCCTTTATATCCTTTCCAGATATAAAACTCCAACAGTACTAAAGAATTGAGTCTCCATCTTAGTGAAGAAGGTGATATGGAAAAGAAATAGAGCTCATAAAGAAATGTAAACAAAGATAGAGGAGATGAAAGAGAATTGCTAAAATAGAGTTCAGAGAGTTTGAATCTTTGATAAAAAGAGGGTATAAATTGAATTTTCAATCCTTGCGTGTTCGTCTATAAAGAATGTAGGAATATTATCCCTTTAACATGAGGCTTCGGGGTCGCCTGGGTGGCTCAGAGGGTTAAAAGCCTCTGCCTTCGGCTCAGGTCATGATCCCAGGGTCCTGGGATCAAGCCCGCATCAGGCGCTCTGCTCCATGGGGAGCCTGCTTCCTCCTCTCTCTCTGTCTGCCTCTCTGCCTACTACTTGTGATCTCTGTCTGTCAAATAAATAAAATCTTTTAAAAAAAAATAAATAAAATAAAAAAAAATAAAATGAGGCTTCGTTTTATGTCCATGCAGTATTTCTTTTAAGCAGTAATATTAACAATGCATATGCAGCTGTTAAAGTGAAAATGCTACAATTAAAATCTGTGTTTTTGACTAGTAGGTTCAATAGATCACCACTTTTAAGCTTCCATCTCCATCTGATACTCAGCGGGAAGGGGTAAAGACCTGTAACATCCATTTGGCCAGCATTGAAAAGTATTTGGCAATCTGCGTTTTTATGCCCCTGTTTTGCTTGGCACTTTTTGAGCCTCAGACCCAGCCTTCTGGAATAGTGTCCCTGCACCCTTGGCTTCCTTTATTTTAGCTTCAGTAGGTCTCCAGATGTGAGAAAAGCAGCTTCTGACAGGCTCTTTCCTCAACCAAGACTCTTTTCACCACCTCTTAATGGTGTTCTATCACTGCATGGTATCAGTATTTCTTTTACCTGCGTAGTACCAGTAAAAATTCAGGAAAGTTCTTTTCTCTTCTTTTCTTTTCTCTTCTTTTCTTTTCAGATTTTTATTTATTTGACAGAGAGAGAGAGCCCACAAATAGTGGGGGCAGCAGGCAGAGGGAGAGGGAAAAGCAGGGAGGCCGATGCGGGACTTGATCCCAGGACCCTGGGATCATGACCTGAGCCAAAGTCAGCCGCTTAACCAACTGAGCCACCCAGGCGCTCTAGGAAAATTATTTTCTGCTTCTAGTAACATCATGGATGAATCAGGAACTTAGACTAATGGACTATAAGGCATTTCTTCTATGATCAAGAAGCAAATCATACCAAAAGTATTTCAGATGGCATTGCTGTATAGCACTGGATGACATGGCTCTGTAGCGTGAAGTATGATATTGCATGTCCAGTAAACCATTTAAAGATATCTGGAAGGTGAACTTGCAGTAAGTTTTATCTGCTTTTAATTGTAGATGTATCCAGTGATCCCTGTAACACATGCCGTGTTATCTTCTAATTAGATGTAATTTTCATTAATATAAATAATAGGTAACATTTACTAATGTGTTATATAGTTAAATAGGATGGTTCTAGTAAACATAGATTTTTTTTTATTAAGAGATATATTCCACTGTGAAAAGTTTGCAGCTGACAAAATTACATTTAAAATGACCAACCATACCAGGGGGGGCTGGCTAGTGCAGTCAATGGAGCATGCAACTCTTCATCTCATGGTTGTGGGTTCGAGCCCCATGTTGGGTGCAGAACTCCTGAAATAAAATCTTTTTAAATTAATTGATTAATTTAAAAAATGACCATACCAGAAAAAATTGTTTAATCAATGGTTTTATGATAATTGCTTAGCTATCTGGGGACAAAAAAAATAAAGAAAAACCTTAAATCTCTTCTTACCACTTAAGTAAATTCCAGCTGGATCAAAAATTTAAATGTGAAAAATGAACAATTAAAGTATTAGGTGATGAGGCTATTTTTTAATAATCTTAGAATGAGGAAGACCTTCCTACTAAAAGACAAGTCCCAGAAGCTATTAAAGAAAGGCTTCATACATTTAACTAAATAAAAATTTAGAATATCTGCATGATTAAATATACTATAAAACAAAGTCAAAAGACAAGTTAAAAGCTGGGAAATATTTGCAGCAATAAAACAAATGGGTAATTTCCTTAGTTGAAAAGAATTTCTTCAAATCAATTTAAAAAAGCAACTTAGTAGGAAAATGAGTGACAGATATGAGCAAGTAATTACAGAAATTAAAATACATATGTCATAAACTTAGGGAAAGATGCTCAACTCTCTGTCATAATTAAAGAAATGAAAATGAAAATAGCATGTAGATGTCTTTATTGGCAAAGATAAGAAAGTGTGATAACATATGTTGCTTGGGGTAGGAAAAAACAGGTCCGCTGATGTGCGAGTAGTTTGGGGCATTCCTATTTGGAGGACATTTTGGCAGTATTTATTAGATTCAAAATGCAGTGTCCTTTAACCCAGTATTTGCACTTTTAGAAAATTAGCCCATATATGAAGTTCTACCAGTTTGCAGGGATAACCATGTTTGTGCAGACTTGCTTGTAATAGTAGAAGGCTGTTGTCAGAAGGCCAGTGTCTTTGGGACATCTGGATGGCTCAGTTGGTTAAGCATCTGACTCTTGATTTCGGCTCAGGTCGTGATCCCATGGGTCCTGCGATGGAGCCCTATGGCAGGCTCTGCATTCAGTGGGGAGTCTGCTTGAAGATTCTCTCTCCCTCTCCCTCTACCCTTCCCCCCCATTCTCATTCTCTCTCTCTTTCTTTCTTTCTCTCAAATAAATAAGTAAACTTAAAAAAAAAAAATGGAAGAAGGCCAGTGTCTTCAACAGAGGACTGGTCATGGCAAAATGTACAGTGAAATGGTATGCAGCTATGAAAAGGAAGTAAAAGTTCTGTATGTGCTGAATGGAAATATCTCCAAGATATATTGTCCAGTTTTATAAGAAGGCAGTGTACATATAATGTAACGTGTTAGGTTGAAAATGTTCCTATTAAAAAAAAAAAAAAAAAAAAGTAGGAGGGATCTATATATGTGCCAGTATATGGCAAGGACTGTTTCTGAAAGAAACCATTACCATTAGTTGTTTCTGAGGTCTGGGGAACTAGAAGTCTGGGGTGGAAAGGAGATTTACTTTTTATTTTGTACTCTTTCCTACTCTTGGGAATATTTTTACCATGTGCATATATTACCTTTTTGACTGAAGACATTGGTTAAGTGAAACTAAAATGATCATGTGAGAGTCTCAGTAATGAGAACAAGAGAAGGAAAGGCAAGGGTTATACACAGATTTCCCCAGTGTAGAAATAGAAAGCTTATGATGTAAAAGTGAACAGTTGGTGGATTTCAAAACTAAGACTCTTCTTTGTAAAATACATTAAGATTCAGATTTTCCTAGGTCAGTGTTTTTTTAAAGTATGGTCTGCACACTACCTACTTACTAAAAATACAGATTCCAGGCGCCCCCCCCTTCCCCGCCCCACAGTTCCACTTATGTAGTCTCTGGAATGAATCCCCAGAATCAACAATCTTAATAAGCTCCTTTAGTTAATGTTATGCTTGTTTAAGTTGGAGAACTACTGCCCTAAGTACTAGCATCCTAACTTAAATGGTAACTGATTAAGCAAATTGCATTGTGCTTGCCCATCCTACAGTATAATCATATAATATACTTAATGTCTTTTTTTTTTAAGATTTTATTTATTTATTTGACAGAGAGAGAGAGATCACAAGTGGGCAGAGAGGCAGGCAGAGAGAGGGGGAAGCAGGCTCCCCGCTGAGCAGAGAGCCCGATGTGGGGCTTGATCCCAGAACCCTGAGACCATGACCTGAGCCGAAGGCAGAGGCTTAACCCACTGAGCCACCCAGGCGCCCCTATACTTAATGTCTTAAAGCAAGATTAAGATTTAGCCTTTATGGGGCTCCTGGGTGGCTCAGTGGGTTGAGCCTCTGCCTTCGGCTCGGGTCATGATCTCGAGGTCCTAGGATCAAGCCCCGCATCGGGCTCTCTGCTCAGCGGGGAGCCTGCTTCCCCCTCCTCTCTCTGCCTGCCTCTCTGCCTACTTGTGATCTCTCTCTCTGTCAAAAAAATAAATAAAATCTTTAAAAAAAAGATTTAGCCATTATTCAATAATTTTATTTGCCCTAATTTGACTCTTAAATGTCAGGGGTCAAGTTTTACAACTATTTCTGCATGGTGGTAATATGGGCTTCACATGAGAAAGATTGGTAGGGGGGCTAACTCATCTTGATTAGCATTAAACAGAGTGAAAAAAGGGAGTAGAAAGGTATAGAAAATACTTTCTTCCCTTTTTGGTTGTCCTTAGGATATAGTTATTTCTGAGACATTTCTTCCAAGGGCCCATGCAGTAGCTATATGAATGTTTTTATTTACTTTGTTTAGATTGAATATTATATTCATATAGAAAGTACATAAACATATATGTATACTTCAGGAAAATAATCATAAAGCAGGCAAACATGTACCCATTGCCCAATTTAGAATTCTAGAACTCCCCATGGGTCCCTCCCTGATCATACCCCTCTCCTTCCCTACTGTACATAATTATAATCACACATGTTGATAGGGTTTTCGAAGTAGGTGGAGTTGAAAGTTAGGAAGAATACGTTCAAAGTCTATCGCAAATCTCTTTTTCTCCCAAATAAAGATTTGCTCTAGATTTTTTTTCTCTTAATACCAAAAGGAACAATTAAAACCTTATTTTATCTGCATCAAAATCATCATACAAAATAGGCTAGAAATAGACGTTGATAATAATTTAATGTAATTAAAAACACGTAAGTTAGTAGGATTGTTAAATCATGTTTTATTAAATAGGTTTATCTAATATGTGTTTGGGAAAATCATTTAGCTATTTGGTTGCTTTACATGCATCAAAATATATTTCAGATGGATTGATGAGCTGTGCATTTAAAAATGAGACCACATAAGAGAAAATTAATCTTATCCCTAAAGAGATTACTTTTTTCCCAGCATAAAAATAATGAAAGACATCACAGAGGGAAAAGCTGATAGGTTTGACTTCATAAACATTTGAACCTTTAGGCTTCAGAACAAATCAAAGTCAAAATGCGAACTGGGAAAAATGTGTTGCATGAATGATAGATAATGGATAAAATAATATAAAACTATATAAGCAATTTAGGAAAGTGAATGGAAAACCGGGTATGGTAGACATAAATAACGAATGTTGGTTCCCAGATTTCATCCTTTAAATTCATAATTCAACGGTCAACATTGATTGACAGCCCATGTATTAGTAAGGTATAGGTTAAGCTATGTAATGAAGATACGAAGATACACGGGCTCAATGAGAAAGAAGTTTATTTTTCTCTGAAAAAATCCTAGAACATAGTGGATTGCTTATAGGCAGCTCTGTTCCACAAGGCCCTCCAAGGACCCAAGTTTCTTTTCTGTTGTTGCTTTAATATCTAGTAGGGTGATTCCTTGTCCAAGTGGTCAAAGCTGGCTCATAATCCTACTCTCATTCTAGCCCACAGGAAGGGGAAGGTGAATGTCCAGGGCAATGACTACATCGTTCAGTGATGACTAGGAGGTTGTATATGTCATCTTTCCTCAGATCCACTTGTGCAGACGTAGTCACATGGCCACGCTGTCTGTAAGAGGCTGGAAATGTAGCTCAGTAGCCATGTACCCAATTAAAACTCAGATAAATAATGTAGATAGGGCGCCTGGGTGGCTCAGTGGGTTAAGCCGCTGCCTTCGGCTCGGGTCATGATCTCAGGGTCCTGGGATCGAGTCCCACATCGGGCTCTCTGCTCGGCAGGGAGCCTGCTTCCCTTCCTCTCTTTCTGCCTGCCTCTCTGCCTACTTGTGATCTCTGTCTGTCAAATAAATAAATAAAATCTTAAAAAAAAATAATGTAGATAAATATATAAAGCATTCATTCAAAAAGAGAAGAATTGCAGTACACCAATAGGAAAGAAGACCAGTAACCAAAGGAGAAATAAGAATGCTCCCATCACCAAAGGATATCCATGTCCTAATCTCTGGAACCTGTAAATTTGTTACATTACATGGTAAGGGAAAACTTTGGTTTCAGGTGGAATTAAACTTGCTAATCAGCTGACCTTAAGGAGATTATCCTGGTTTATCCAGGTGGTCCCAGTGTAGTCACAAAAGTCCTTAAAAGAGAAACAGAAGAGGAAATCAGAGAGATGCGGCATGCTAGGACTCAAATCTCTTGCCAACTTTGCAGACAGGAAGGGGAGGAAGGGGATGATGAACAAGGTTTGTAGGTGGCCCCTAGAAATTAGAAAAAGGCAAGGACGTGGATTCTTCTAGAGCCTCTAGGAAGGCGCATAGGCATGCCGATACTTTGATTTTGGCTCAGTGAGACCCAGGGACTTCTGGTTTACAGAACTGTAAGATAATAAATTTGTGTTGTTTTAAAGCCATTAGTTCTGTGATAATTCATTATAAAAGCAATAGAAAACCAAATGCCAAGTTTTTGAGTGCACATATTTGTGTATTTTTAAAAAATAATGACAGTGCTGATGAGACAGGCACTGTCGATCACTGACAGGAATAGAAATTACTACAAATCCTTCTGAAAACAATGTGAGAGTAGGTTCCTAAAGTCTAAAATGTTAATATTCTTTGACCCTAAAGAAGTAATCTGGAAAATAGCAAATATTTATGTTAGAAAGATTATCACAGCAGGATTATTATATTAGCAAATAAATAGCAAACATTAGGAAAATGGTTAAATGAGTTTTTATACATTTATACAGTAGACTGTCACAGAGCCATAACAATTATGATTATAAAGAATCTTTAATGAGAAAAATGCTTATGACAGGCTATAAAGTTAAAATAATTTAGTGCATAAAACTGTATATTCAATATGGTATCTAGTTACCTATGTTTAGGAAAATAATCATAAAACAGGAAAACATGCTTCTCTCAATATGCATTGGAAAAAAAGTAAAAAAATACATTAGTAGTGGTTGGGCTATTTAATTGAATTTATGGCTATTTTCTGTATGCATTTTTCTAGTATGAGTATATATATTTTTAAACTAAAAGGACAAAATAAAAGTTATAAGACAAAAATCCTATGAGACAAAATGGGGGGAGGTAGACATCTATTTTTTCCCCTCTTCCTGGCCAAGAGATGATTGCATTTGGCCTTAATAAAAACCCTGTGACATAAAGTACCTTTGGAGAAATTGAAACAGCAAGAGAATAAGCGATTCACCAAAGATTACACAGTTAATAAATTTAGCTCAGACTAGAAACTGAGTTTTCCGATACCTAATCTAATACTCTTCACTGTGTTTTTTTATGTGCTCTCTGTAACTGGTACTTGATGTTATTATGAGTTTATTTAGGGCCAAGACTATAATATTCATCTTTATATTCCCTTTAGTGTCTAGCTATAGTTTCCTTGGCCATAGTAGACATTGAACAGATATTTCTAGTCAAATCATAATTAGCCCAGATTATTAAAGGATACAGAAGTGAAATCGAGTTTCTTAAAGAAAACAGACTATAGCAACAGTCCCTAAAAGGCTTCTTCCTTTCTACTATCTGTTTCTTCCTTCCTAACTTTCTTTTTTTTTTTTAAAGATTTTTATTTGTTTATTTCACAGATCACAAGTAGGCAGAGAGGCAGGCAGAGAGAGAGAGAGAGAGAGAGAGGAGGAGGAGTCAGGCTCCCTGCTGAGCAGAGAGCCCGATGCGGGACTCGATCCCAGGACTCTGGGATCATGACCTGAGCCGAAGGCAGAGGCTTTAACCACTGAGCCACCCAGGCGCCCCTAACTTTCTTTTTCCTATAATTAATTCATAGTATCTCTGACCCTTTTTTTGCCCTATATTTTCTTATACTAAATAAAGGAAAACTATTTTTAGCACTCTGCCATTTTCAATACCCAGGAAATGGTGTAACATACCAGTTTATTCTGATGCAGGATAATTAGGAATTGGGAAAAGTTTGTGAACCATTGGCATATTGAATCTTAGAGGTAAGTATTTTTTTGGATTCCAAATTACGTCATATTAAAAATACGTAGAATTTAAGTTAAGAATGCTGGACTTGGGGCGCCTGGGTGGCTCAGTGGGTTAAAGCCTCTGCCTTCGGCTCAGGTCATGATCCCAGGGTCCTGGGATCGAGCCCTGCATCGGGCTCTCTGCTCCGCAGGGAACCTGCTTCCTCCCCTCTCTCTCTGCCCTGCCTCTCTGCCTACTTGTGATCTCTGTCTGTCAAATAAATAAATAAAATCTTTAAAAAAAAAAAAAAGGATGCTGGACTTACAGTGAGGAAGTATCTGCTCAGTTTCTAAACCAGTTTTCAATGTTGTCACCAATGCTAGTCATAATAAACTAAAGGTTTCTAAAGTAGGTCTATGTAGAGAATCACAATATTCCAGCTACTTGCATGCCTCTGGATCTGTGAACCTTGAGTTATCTTTTTTTTTTTTTTAAAGACTTTATTTATTTATTTGTCAGAGAGAGAGAGAGAGCGCGAGAGTGAGCACAAGCAGATAGAGTGGCAGGCAGAGGCAGAGGGAGAAGCAGGCTCCCTGCTGAGCAAGGAGCCCGATGTGGGACTCGATCCCAGGACGCTGGGATCATGACCTGAGCCGAAGGCAGCAGCTAAACCCACTGAGCCACCCAGGCGTCCCAGAACCTTGAGTTATCTTAACAGTCAATGATTTTTATTTATACTATCAACAGAGAACCTTCAGAATGAGACCATGTTGGAAGAGTTAGAGAGATTTGTAAACCAATTAAATAAGCCCTGATTTTGATATCCAGTCCTGGCATAGACATTAGCTAAGTTATATGACTTTGGAGCTCCCCCCGCTCTGCCCTTACTTTTTGGAGAAAAGAAAGTTGTAAAATTGTAAGTGTGATTTTAAATGTAATATTAGCCATTCTGGAACTCAGTTTTCATATCTATAAAATGCAGAGGTGGGTTATCTAGGTGAGGTTTGACGTCTCTTCCAGCTATAAAAATTCTAATTCTAAAACCTATTTCAAGTCGAAAATAGTTGAGGAATCATAGGTATTTGTTCCAGGATGTCAGAAAGCAAAAGGTTAGGATACTGGAATATCATTAAATACAAACTAAAATGTCAAGTACATTAGAAAACCATGAACTGTAGATCTTCAGTGTGAACTTTAGCTATTGGCATTTGTTTGAAAAGCGATAGTATATTGAATGATATGAAATGGAATGCAGCTGTGCCCAAATGCCATCCCACACGCTGAGGCCTCGGCCATTGGGGTGGGGGCGAGGGGCAGGGTACTAACTGAGGGCTGAAGGTGAAGGGGCACAGGGAGGGCAGGACTTTATGAAGCTTCAGTCCATCATGTCCAGTCCCCATCCCCCCCTCCCCTCCTCCTGCCAGGCCTATGGAAGGCTAACAACCCCGCACCCCCACCCCACAGTGCTAGTGGGCAGCACCGAGTCTTCGGCTCTCCCATCTCGGCTACGGAGAAGCTCCAGGTCTTTACTATCCTCTCAGCCTGCTTGGGAAATTACCCTCTTGCCCATTTTCCCACCTGGCCTGTGGGGATGGTACAAACACAGAAGTAGGGAGAAGCTAGGTAGGTGTTAAAAATGAAAAGGGGAAAAGACCAGAGGGCGAAGGAGAGAGGGAGTAAATCAAGGACGCAAGGAGAGGAGACTGGGATGAAGAAAGAGGGCAGCACACCGGCCCCCTGGCAGATCTGTCACAGCTTGGCCTGCAAAGTTGGAGATTTGCAGTCCCCTTACTGTGAACATGTACTGGCCATCATCAGGCATGAAGCAGGAGTTAGAGCCCTGGAGTTAACAAGTTCGCTTCCCAGAGAGCCTCCTTTCTGCTGCAGGGCTTGCTGCCCAGGGGCTGCCTTTGTTCCTAACTGCTGCCCACCCTTCCTGGGTCCACTGGCTCGAGATGGGAATAAAGCGAATAAAGCTCTGGCCATGCTTGGACCACCCTCAATGTTGACTTGTTTGTTTGTTTGTTTGTTTGTTTGTTTGTTTTAAAAGCTTTATTTCTAGAATATTTATTAATGACCTTGGTTTTTGTATCACTGAATTTAGGCTTTTTAAAATTTATAAATGGGGGCACCTGGGTGACTCAGTTAAACGTCTCCCTTCAGCTCCAGTCTTGATCCCAGGATCCTGGGATCGAGCCCTGTGTTGGGCTTCTTGCTGGGCAGGGAGTCTGCATCCCTCCCACTTTAGTTCCTCCCCCCTGCTCGTTCTCTCACTTTCTCAAAGAAAATCTTTTTAGAAATAAATAAAATAAAATTTGTAAATGAAGCTGATGTATGTGTTTAGGTAACTGAGAGTTTTGTTTTGTTGGTAACTGAGAGTTTTATAGTGTTACTTGTGTATTTCAGCAACGCCGCTTTGCTTGAATCAGTCTGTGTTCTGGGCACTAGAGAGCATCCACACTTCGTGAGACACTGGTGAATTTAGAAGCCATTTCCCTTATCTGCAATGAACTTTTACTTGCAAAACAAAACTGAAACATATAATGAAGATGCAGAAAAATTGACATTAAGTTATGGGATCTACTTCCCTTTACTGAAGATGTGAATCACTCTTCTTGACAGTCAGCCCAGATCAATAGGTGTTAATTTTTGAAAGCCAGCTTCTTTCCAGTGCTAAGAAAGCATTAGGACAATCACAGTGAGTGGCATTTAACTTTCAGTATGTGAAGGCAACACTTTTCGATCCAGACAATTCGTTTAGGCTGGGTGTTTTTTCTTGTCACACTGCCAAGCTTATATACCTAATTTTTGTTCTAGCATCTGTTTCTAACTACTAATATAATCTAAATCCCAATTTCCATTTCCTCACGAGTCTTAACTTCATCTTTAGAATTCTGCTGAAACTGCTTCTACTCAAATCAGGAATGACCTTCCTTGTTGCCGAATCCAGTGGTTACATTTTAGTTACCAGATGATCTTTCTATATGACTTGACACTATCAGCCGTTCACTCTCCTCTCCTCAAAACCCTTCTCTCTGCTGTGGTACCAGTCTTTGCTCATTCGTTCATTCATTCATTCATTCATTTTTGTCTCTGTAATTGCTCCTTCTTAGCTGTCTTTCTAAACTCCTCTTCCTCTATTTAAAAAATATTGTTATTTTCCAGTGTTTTTTTCCCTAACCCCAATATATTGCTTAGTTCAGACCTCTTTGTTTAGCTTCTGATCTATATTCAACTACTTACTTTACTTTTTTACAGAGTTATGGATGCCTTCCCAATATGCAGTCATTCACCTAGCCATATCTGTTGTATGGCTAAGAACAGTCTTCCAAACCATCCCTTGTTCCATATCCCCACTATTGCTCTTGCCAATACTGCCAAAGGGTCCTTGTCCTGGACTCATGCCTGAGAGTATCCCACTCTGGCTTTCCTTCAGCTTTACTGTTTCCTATGTGCTGAGGAATGTGTAGGGCCAAGGAGATGTGCCCACCCTGCTCATCATGTTCTAGCTACACAGGACTTCGGATGTCCCTGCAACAGGCCTTTTTCTAAGTCTCTTCTATGAGTAGACCCCATTCCTGGTGTGTACTCCCCAGGCTCAAGGAGTCGCCAAGGGGCAGCTGTTTGGAAGAAAGGAAAGCTTGCTGTCAGACCTTCAGGTCCCCATGCATATATGTGACAGTGTTGTAGGCCAGAGCCAGAAGTCAGAAGAGAAGGAGAATATGCAAGGTCCTCCATTAGTACTCTTATCACTGGCTGCACAGACATTAAGGGCAGGACTAATTGTTACCTTATTTTTCTTTATATTCCTGGTACATGCTGATAGGTGATGGTTCAACTACCCGTAAGGACTTTAAGGGCAAGGGCTTTAATTTTATATTCTCATATGCTTACACCTATCACAATGCCTACCCAATACATGTACTTAGTACATGTTTGTCAAATAAGTTAAATAACACAGCTTGTATTGAACCATTTATAATTATTCCATTTCCTTTATTGTCAGTGTAGTTTATTGTAATATTTATATGATTTTAGTCTTATGACTGCCCTTTTTTTTTCCAGAAAAAAAAAAACCTCTAATTTTGTATTATCATTAAATGGGAAAACTAGATTTTAGATATAAAACTGAATTTTATTTTTAAATATATTTTTACAAACTAATTTCATAAAATAGGGTAAGTTAATGGTAGGTAACAGAAAACAGGGTCAGGCAAACATGAAAATCTTGATATAGCAGGACAGTAGTTCTTATAACTAGTTATGTTAATAACTGCCACACCCTGAGGAACTCTAGAATACAAGTACGAGAAAGAACAAGGCTATCTGGAAAATGTAGAGATGCTGGGAAGACAGGGACTGGGTTTCCCTGCCAGGTTTCCCATGAATTCAGAGGGGAACCCAAAGATCCTATGGGTCTAGTTCCACTACTGAGTTCATTTGTGAGCATTGTGTTTGTGCATGATGACTTTTAATATAAAATGCACACAATCATTAGAATAATTTTAAATACCAAATCAGCGTGTTTTAATTCACAAGCTGACTTCACTATGGTAATTCATGTTTTAGGTTGGCCGCCCAAGTTCAGTGATCTTGTGGACTTAGAACCCATCTGAAATGTGCCTAGTGCTTATATACCTACTTCAGATACTATTTTTATCATAAGCTCACACAGTCTGTGACTCACATTTGCTGCTTAAAAAATAGTCTTTTCGGGGTGCCTGGGTGGCTCAGTTGGTTGAGCGTCTGCCTTCGGCTCAGGTCATGATCCCAGGGTCCTGGGATCGAGTACTACCTCATGAGGCTCCTTGCTCAGCGTGGAGACTGCTTCTCCCTCTGCCTGCCAGTCCCCCTGCTGGTGCTCTCTTGCTCTCTCTCTCTCTCTCTAATAAATAAACAAAATCTTAAAAAAAAAAAAAAAAATCTACTCGTGATTCCACTGAGAGGTAACATATAGTTAAGGCACAGCAACAATTTGAGTTTTATGCCTCAATCCTCTCAGGATTCATAATGTTTTATCGTGATTTGTTTTGTTGATAGTTTGTTTCTTCTGTGTTCACTCTCTACTCTTAACATTTTTAGGCATAATAAAATTTACTCATTCCAGTGCTTCTCCTCCTAGATGAGATGAGTCTTTCAGGATCACCTCACTAAAGGTATTAAATATCAAAGCAGTTACTCTGCATGCCATCATGCAGTCTGTTGTGCCATCACAAATCATGAGTAAAACCCCTCAGTGAAAATGAAAGAGTATTTCTGTGATGAAACGCTCTGTTACAGCTTGGGATCTACTGGTGTTTGGAGTAGGAATTTGGTTTCATAAACAGTTTAAATTGTTTTTGTCATCTAGAAAATAGTTCCTCTTTCACAAGAAGATTTTGAAATGTCTTCAGTCTTAATTTGTAGTAGTAATGATTCTTGGAGCTCTTTTTGCCTTCACAATAAGTTTTCCAACATTTACAAAGATTTGAGCAGCCCTAATTCACATATTTCACTTCCCGCTCACTTATGCCTCTGCAGTAAGGCCATACCTCTTCTCATATGCCTGTTTAAAAAACTTTTTCTGAGTCTCTTAAGGTGGCAATTATTTAAAAGGGGGGGGCGGTTTGACCTCATGGTAATTGAATAGCAAAATGGGGGGAAAAGTACTGTCACGTATGTGTCACATACACTGTTCCTTCCCTTTCCTCTGCCTCCAAGCAGGAGAGGTTGACTTGCCTCCCTTTCTTGGATATGCTTTTTGGACTTCTGGCTTCTCTTCCCCTTCAGGGTTCTCTTGAGTGAGAATGTGTATGTTGGAGGTGGAGGGAGCAATGGGAGAAGAGGGTTTGGTTGGCAAGGAACAGGATAGAGCACTAAATAGAATACTAAGAAGAGATGAGCAAGAGAACTACTGGAATAGAAGCAAGAAACTACTCTTTATTAACCCTTGCAATTAAAGCCGCAGAGTATTAGGACTGGAAGGAATGCAGTGCTCCTATAATTACAGTAGTTTAACCCAACAGATACTCAATAAGTGGGTATTGAATGTAGACATATCTCATTTTGCGGGAGAAGAAATGGAATCCCACAAAGATCTGGTGCCCAGAACTGTTCAACTAGTTAGTTGCAGAACTGGACCAGAACCCAAGTACTCCAATTCCTCAACCACTTCCTTTTCTACTAGAAGATACAATAATGATGGTTTTCTTTTTTTAATTCTTTTTAAAATTCCCATCACCTGGCACAGAGTAGGCATGAAATGTTTTATCTCATTTTATTATTATTTCTTTCATCCTGACAAGTGCACTCCTTAATCCCCATCACATATTTCCCCCACCCTCCATCCTTCTCCCCTCTGGTAACCATCAGTTTGTTCTCTATAGCTAAAAGTCTGTTTCTTGGTTTGTCTCTCTTTTTTTCCCCCTCCTCTTGCTCATTTGTTTCTTAAATTCCACATATGAGTGATATCATACGGTATTTGTCTTTCTCTGACTGACTTATTTCACTTAGCGTAATACTGTCTAACTCTACCCATGTCATTGCAAATGGTAAGAATTCATTCATTCCTTTTATGGCTGAATGCTATTTCATTGTACTTTTAAAAATACCATTTTATTTTAATACATTCTGAGCTCAACCTTATTATTTATGTGAGTGGCTGGTGGCACTTACTAGGTCTGTTTATGAGTGGCAATCTAGTAGAAAGAATACAGATATTGGAGTCAACCTGGGTCCAAATCTCCACTTTGCCCATTAGCACTTGGGCAAGTACCTTAATCTTTCTAAACAGAGACTTTAACATCTCAATAAATAAAGCTAATAATAGCTACTACATAGGGTTGTTGTAACAAATGAAACAAGGTTATTTGGCGTGTTTGGTTTGGTGTGTGACCTAAGTCAGAGGTTTCAGTAAATATTTGTGAAATGAATAAGGGGTAACTATTACTGTGTTTGGTCTCCCTCATGGGGAGTCGACATGCTTTACCTGCAGACGTGTCCTGTTTTTTACAGATATGTGTCCTTAATGCCAGAGTTAAACTGCAGTTTGGCTAGCTTCTTCTTGTATAGAAATGTCTGCTTCACCCGCTTCACAGCCTTCCAATTTTTTAAATTCCAGACTAATCCATGGAGGACAGTTGTTGAATGGATTGGCAGGCCCAACGGTGATGAATGCAGCTCCGTTCCTCTCTACGACGTGGTTTTCTGCCGACGAACGGGCCACTGCCACAGCCATCGCATCCATGCTCAGCTATCTTGGTGGAGCATGTGCGTTTTTAGTGGGGCCGCTTGTTGTTCCAGCGCCCAATGGGACGTCGCCTCTTCTTGCTTCGGAGACGAGCAGGACCCACATTAAAGATCTCATAGAGACTGTATTGTATGCAGGTATTTTGCAGTTTATTTTCTTCCCGCTCTACTTTGTCTTTATTCCAGTCCTCTTTACTCAACCCTAAATGCCAGATCACTTCTTATGAAATACTTACGAGGACCAAAATGTACATATGCATGTGTGTGCTTTTCTTGTCATGGAATATGAAGATGCCTTTTTAAAACTTACCCTTTTCAGGAAGTTATTAAGTTTAAAATGTATCATTGCTGCATGGAAGTTTATTTCTTAATTTTACTCTTCCCATCCGTTTACAACTAAGCACTGTAGAACACAATGTCTAGTGTCTTTTGTAGATATCTTATGAGAACAGAAAACTAAATATCATGGTTCACAGTAAATATTTGTCAACCATCTATTGGTAGCCGTTAAGCCCATTTTCTCCCTTGCAATTCCCCCCTCCTCTCTGACCTGGTAAACCCTGGTCATGCACAGTCTACTCTTCTCTTCATTTCCTATCCTCTCTATGTTTACCCTATTAATAAGGGATAGACCCTTCCAAAACATTTTCTTGGTCCTTTCCCTTTATTTCTAGGGTTAAGCCCTACTCCACACTTACATTACAGTCTCGTACACACTCCCTGACCCTGTATGCCTGTTATGTTATTTCCTTCTGCATTCAGAAAACTCTTTGTAAGTTTACATATATACTAAGCACTGTGCCCTAAGCACTGGGAATTGGTAAGATCACTGAGAAGACCATTGCAATACAAATGGATACACAGAGTTTGAGACACCTAATTTGCCTGAGTTTGGAGAAAAGTTGAGGAGGTGTGGAAGGCTTCATTAAGGATGTGATCATTAAAGTTAAGAATTTCATAGGACTTCAGCAAGTGTTCAAGTGAGATAGGGCATTCGGTATAAAAGGAACAGCCACTTCAGGGGCAGATACGGTATGAGAGAGCTCAGTATGTCCAAAGAACTGCACACCATTTCATACGGCTGAAGTAGCGTAAATATGTGTGTGCTTGGGTGTAGGTGACAAGTGGCCAAAAATGAGGCTGGACCATATTATGATGAACTTTGTATTAATTTATTCACTTATTCACTTATGAATATTCACTTATTCATCGAACATATATTTTGACCTCCTATGTATCTGTCCTTGTGCAAGGCACTAATGTAGACATGCTTCCTGCTCTCACAGAACTTACAGTGTCACAAAGGAACAGACAGGAAAACAGTTGTAAAACAGGGTGGTAATTGCTATAGCCAAAGGTTGACAGTTGCTCTGAGACCTCAGGAGGAGAAAGCTCACTTAGATTTTAGAGGCCAAGTAGAGCTTCCTGGAGATGCAGCATCTATGGTGGAGCCTGGGGGATGAGAGGAAGTTAGCCAAATACAGCTGGCAGAGGAAGAACATACTGGAAAGAGAGGGAGCCATGGAGGAGAAGCCTTGTAAGGGATGAGAGCCTGGCATATTCAAGCAATTCAGAGCCCACAGTGGCTTCAGCTTGGTGAGAGTCATGACAGATAATTAGCTAGAGAGGTAAGCCAGACCACACAAGTGTTCTAAGCAGAGCTGATGGGTTTGAAATTCACTAGATTGCAGGCAACGGCCACACTCTGAAGAATTTTACACCAGAGAATTATACAATGAGATTTACATTTCAAAATATGTTTTAGAGGGAATGAAGCAAAAGCAGAGGCTATGGCATATATAAAGCCTTTAAACTGCACCGCCCCCACCAACAACTCCTCTTAAAGAGAAAAAATTGAGGGATACCTCACTGAACTCGGTTGGTGGAGCGTGCAACTCTTGATCTTGGTGTTGTGAGTTTAAGCCCCACATGGGATGTAGAGATTACTTAAAAATAATATATTTATGAATATAAAATAAACAAGTTTTTCTTTGTTTAAAAAATAAAGAAAAAATGAAATTTAAATGTAAATAAGTAAAACTGAAAGCAGTGTCACATAAATTTTAAACTTTATTTTGGTCACATTGTTCTTTTTATTGAAAACTTATACAATAATAGTGTCTTTTAAATGACTGGATTTTAGGCACTATTGGGCAGGTATGAATGCTGTACACCCTTCTGGTTCATGGTTCCAGTGAAGCTGAAGCCTCTACTCAGAGCTTCCCAGTTATTGCTTTAGTGCTTTCATATTTGCCAACCTGCTTTCCTGAGATATTGTCCCATGACCCTTCATTCCATTAAAAACATTTTGCTAGAATTGCCACATTAAAAGATTAATGACTCTTTAGATTATTTAGAAGACATCATAAGAAAAGTAAACTACAGACCCACAGCTCCTGAGCAAAATGCTGGCAAACCAATTCTAATAACATATTAAAAAAGGATTATATACTATGGCCAAATGAGATTTATTCCTAGAATGCAAGGTTGGTTTAACATTTAAGATTCAACTAACATGTATATCAATAGAATAAAGGAGAAAAAAATGTGTGAACATCTTAATAGGGGGAGGGGGAAGCATTTGACAAATCCAACACCCTCTCAAGATAAAAACATTCAACAAATTAGTCAGTAGGAGCTTCCTCAACCTAACAGACGGGATCTATGAAAAACCCACAGAGAAGAGCATATTTAATGGTCAAAGGCTGTAGGCATTTCCCCTGAGATCAGGAATAAGACAAGGATGTCTACTCTTGCCCTGTGTAAACATTATGCTGGAGGTTCTAATCAGGGTCACTAAGTAAGAAAAAGAAAGAAAAAGCCTATAGATTCCAAAAAAGAAGTAAGATGATTTCTGTTGAAAATAGTTTGATCGTAATAGAAAATCCTCCGAAATCCACTATAAAACTACCAGATCTAACAAGTTCAGCAAGAATAAACAAGTTCATCCTAAAAACACAGATTTTAGGTGCAAGAAAATGTGTTGTATTTCTTTCTATACATTAGCAATGAACAATCCGAACATGAAATTAGGAAGACAATTCAATTTACAATAGCCTCAAAAAGAATACAATATTTAGGAATAACTTTAACAAAATAAATATAAAACTTGCTTTCTGAAAACTGTGAAACACTGTTGAAAAAAATTACAGAAGACTTAAGAAATGGAGACATCCCATATCGTGAGTGGAGAAGTTTAATATTGTGAATATGGTACTATTCCCCAAATTGATCTTTACATTCAGTACAATCCATCTACCTTTGTTGCAGAAATTGATAAAGCTGATCCCAAAATTTATATGGAAATGCAAGGGACTCAGAATAGCCAGAGCAGTCTTGAAAAAGAACAAAGCAGGAGAACTCATACTTCCCAATTTTAAAACTTACTACAAACTCAGCTTCACTAATTAAGACAGCAGGGTATTGGTATAAGGATAGGCATAAGTCAATGGAACGGAAGTGAGATTCCGAAAAATGAACCATTACATTTACGGTCGACTAACTTTTCATAAGAGTACCGAGACAATTCAGGCCACCTGGCTGGCTCTTAGAAGAGCATGCAAATCTTGATCCTGGTGTCATGAGTTCAAACCCCATATGGGGTGTAGAGATAAACTTAAAAAAAAAAAAATGAGTAAGAAGACAATTCAATGGGGAAAGAATAGTATTTTCAACAAATGTTGTTGAAGTAACTAGATGTCCATATATAAAAGAATCCATTTGAACCCCTTCCTTACATCATACATAAAAATGAATGCAAAATGGATTATAATCCTAATGTAAGAGCAAATACTAAAAACTCTTAGAAGAAAGCATAGGAGTAAATCTTTGTGACCTTGGATTAGGTCTGAAATCTTAAAAGCACAAGGGGCAAAAGAAAAAAAAACAGATAAACTGGATTTCATCAAAATGAAAAACTTTTGTGTATCAAAGGATACCCATCAACAAAGTGAAAAGACAACCCACTTTGGGAATGGGAGAAAATAGTTGCAAATCATATATCTGATAAAGGACTTATACCCAGAATATATAAAGAACGCTCACAGCTCAACAAAAAGATAACCATATTAGAAAATGGGCAAGGGACTCAAATTTATCCATAGAAGATATACGTATGGCCAAGCCCATGAAAGATGCTTGTCGTCATTAGTCATTAGGGAAATACAAATTAAAACCATAATGATATACACTTCACATCCAGTAGGATGGCTGTCATCAATAAAATAGGATGAGTTGCCTGGCTGGCTTGGTTGGTAGAACATGTGACTCTTGTTCTCGGTCATGAGTTCAAGCCCCACACTGGGTATAGAGATTACTTAAGAAAATAAAATCTTTCAGGGGGCACCTGGGGTGGCTCAGTCAGTTAAGCGTCTGATTCTTGGTTTCAGCTCAGGTCATGATCGCAGGGGTATACGATTGAGCCCTACACTGGGTTCTGCATGGGAGCAGTCTGCTGGAGATTCTCTCTTCCTATCTGTCTCCCTTTTCCCCTCCCCCTACTTGTGCTCGCTCTCTCTCTCTCTCTCTCTCTCTCCTCTCTCTCTCTCTCAAGTACATAAATTTTTAAAAAGTAAAAATCTTTTTTAAAAAATGGTAAATAAATGTTGGTGAACAAGTGGAGAACTTGGAATCTTCATATATTTCTAGTAGGAAAGTAAAATGGCATAACCACTTTGGTTCTTCAAAGTGTTAAACATATATTATCATATGACCTAGCAACTGCATTTCTAGGTATATACCCAAATGCAGTAGAAACACATCCATGCAAAAATTTGTATGCAAATGTCCATAGTAGCAACATTCATAATAGCCAAAAAGTGGAAATAATCCAAATATCTATCAATTTAAGTGGATAAAAAATGTGCTTTATCCATTATATGGAATATCATTTGGCAACAGAAAAGAATATAAGTATTGATACATGCTCCAACATGGTTGAACCTTGAAAACATGTTAAATGAAAGATGCAGGCCAAAAAGACCACGTGTGATTCCATTTATGTGAGATGTCCATTCTACTCAAATCCAGGGAGACTGAAAGACTAAAGCGTGGTTGCTTGGGTTTGGGAGATTTGGGGGTTGGGGGGGGTGGGTAATAGGTACAGAGGTTTTTTTGGAGAGGATTAAAAAGTCCTAAAATTTATTGTGGTGATGAATTGTGCACTGAATTGTGCACTTTAAGTGTGTGAGTTCTGTGTTGTGCAAATTATCTCTCTGAAGTTGTTTACAAAAGTGCCAGTAGAGAGAGTACGAACAAGGCAATCCCAGAAGAAGAAATACAAATGGCTGATAAGTATATGGAAGGTGCTCATTCATTGTTGTTAATTAGAAGATCTGTAAATTAAAACAGTTCATTAACTTCTTATTGCTCCTCAGACTGACAAGAACAAAGAAATTATCTATGGTTAAGTGTCTTATAGGAATATTATACCTTTTGCTAAGAATATAGCCCTAGAATTGTAATTAATATTATCCAACTGAGCAGACTCTAGAAATCACTCAGTCCAATCCCTTTATTGACAGCAAAGAATAAAGGATTCATTCAAATTAAAAGTTAATTAATGGCATAGGCAGTCTACACTCCAAGTTTCCTAACTTTTCTTTTGGGAGTCACGCTTTTCTACTAAATTGGATACAACAAAAGCTGGGACTGAGAAGTGCCAGAACTCTGGGGGGAATGATCAGGATTCCTAGGATCTTTTTCTTATTAATGGTACCAAATTAAGGTTGTGGATGTTCATTTTACTTGTAATTGTTTAGTATTTTACAATAGCTAGGCTTTTTATTCATTAAATTTTGCTTTCTGCTTCTTGGTTTCTTATTTTTGGATGCTTTCCTGTTTTGTTCAAATTCCCCATACAGCCTGTAAATTGAGTCTGTCCTACACTGTGTTTTGGAATATCCCTTTTTTTTTTTGATGGATAATCTTTGGAAATATGTTTTGGAATATCCAGTCATTGATTAAATAAACCTTCTCCTATCCTGTTACTATAGTTTCTGTTTCATACTTTCTTTCTGAGTACCATACTTACTAGACAATCATCTTAGATCCGTTTCAAAATCTGATACTACAATTTTGTGGTTTCTCATGTTTTTTCCTGAGAATAACATTTGTTTCTTCCTCAAACTTCTCATCTATGTAATGTACCGTAGTATAACTTCTTACCTGTGACTTGCTGAAATTTATATCTTTAAATATCTATTTTTTTTTTCACAGGACAACTAATTTTGCTAGGTACTATATTTTGCTTATCTTTTTGTGCCTAGATCTTAGTAAACAATTTGTTAGATAAATACTTGAAACGTTGAACTTTTATGTTGTCTGGTTAACATTTTATTCTTTTTTTTTTTTTCCTCCCCTGTCCCCAGAATTTGGAGTTGTCTGCTTACTATTTTCCGCAACACTAGTTTATTTCCCACCCCGGCCTCCACTTCCTCCCAGTGTTGCTGCAGCTAGCCAGCGGCTGAGTTATCGGCGGAGCTTTTGTAGATTATTAAGGTAAATATACTTTGAATTTCTGAGTGGTTTTGACTAGTACCTTCAAGATAATTTCACATTTATTTAAGATAATTTAGCATGATAATTTTTCAGCAACCCATTAATCAGGTTACAAATAACTGATAAAATACTGATTAAATATTTTAGAGGGGTTTCCTATCAGAAATCTATTTTTAATATTTGTTTATTTGAGAGAGAGAGAGAAAGCACACATGCATGCATGGTGGGGGTGGGGTGGAAGGAGAGAGAGAAAGAATTCCCAAGCCAACTCCAGGCAGAATGTGGAGCCCATTGTGGGGCTAGATCTCAAGACCCATGAGATCATGACCTGAGCCAAAATCAAGAGTCAGAGGCTTAACTGATTGAGCCACTCAGGCACCCCTATCAGATATCTGTTTTTAAAAATCACCAAAAACGGGCGTCTGGGTGGCTCAGTCAGTTAAGCATCTGCCTTTGGTTCGGGTCATGATCCCAGGCTCCTGGGATTGAGCCCCACCTTGCCTTGGGCTCCTTACTCAGTGGGGAGTCTGCTTCTCCCTCTCCTTCTGCCCCCCACCCTGCTCATGCTTACTCTCTCTCAAATTAATAAATAAAAACTAAAAAAAATTTTTTTTAAATAAAAAATTGGTTTTCTTTTTGTAGAGGAATCCAAACCACTTCATTGCTGGCCAAAGTGATAACTCAGATCTGTGGGGAAAAAAATTTTTTAATGTTTATTGGACATTTAATTCTGATTTTGGGTAACTAGTTCTTTTATTCCTTTTTTGACTGATAAGAAGAAACCTCCTATAAAATTTACTATGTATTTGTTGAACATATCCCTTAATATTGTCCACTTAATTGTCTAAAAAATTTTTTTACACAGCGTTCATTTTGCTCTGCTGCAACAAATTGCAGTTGCCATTCATTGTAAAATTTGCAGTGTATTTTCTTCTACTCCCTAATTTTTTCTTCATAAATATTCAAATAAGCAAATTACAAAGTTATATCTGTGTAGAAAAAAAGTAATGAGAACTGAGTCAGTTCATTGACACCAAGATCAGTGACTGGTTATAATACTAGAAACAACACATGCTACACCCAGCACATTACAATAAAATCTTACCCAATGCAGCAGTTAAAGTGAAATGTAGTCCTACAAAAAAATAAAGTTGTGGTTAATAGGGAAGTACTTTTCACCGCTTCTGTTTTTAAATTTGGTTTAAATTAATTACAATGAAATAAAATGAAAAATTCGGTTTCTCCATTGTACTAGCCACATTTCAAATGTTCAAAAGCCACATGTGGCTGGTGCCTACCAAGTTAGCATAGCTAGGTAACATTATTTTTCAAACTTTGGTTCACAGCCACCTAATTTAGTAGGTAGACCATCTTTAAAAAAAAAAAAAAAGGTAGAATGAAATAAGCTAGAATGGAAATATTGTATCACATGTAGTAAGGGTACATAGTTTTTGTTTCAGAATGTATGTATGTATGTATATGTGGGGAGATCACAATGTAAAAATATACTACTTTGGAATACAGCAAAAAGTTTTTAAAAATCACATCTCTGTAGCATGTAGAATATTGCCTTCCACATAATAGGCAAATAAAAATATTTGTTAAATTGGATAGTGACCAGTGGCACATACGTGTAGGTGATTGTTCAAAATGATAGTTTTTTTTATTTAATGCTATTTAAGTTCTTCCCTGCGCAGCACCAGAGTTTAGATAGCAATCAGGAAAGGTAGATTAGGTCATACTATGCCAGGCTAATAATTTGGACTAGTCTGTGGAAAATGAGAAGTCACTGAAGAACGAGTTATGTAAAAAATTGTTCTGACAAGGAAAAACAACATAAAATTATCACTGTCACCACAGTAAATGCCCTGTGTTTGCTTCTAATTACTCTAGAGTCAAGATCTCTATTCTCTGTTAAAACCATAGAGTATAAGATCTTTCCTCTCTATAAAACACCCTTTTCACCAATGCCTAACTTTCCTTCATTTCTTCCATTATTTGTTATGTCTGCAGAATTGCCCCTAGGGGAAGCCTCTCTAGGGAAGTTCTTTGGACCTGCCATGCCCCCCGCCCGAGCCTATCAATGTAATTTTCTCTGGCCCTTCAAAGGATGCCTGAATAATTGTAGATTCACATGCAGTTGTAGGAAATAATACAGAAGGATAACATGGGCTCTTTATGCAGTTTCCCCCAGTGATAACAACTTAAAAAACAGTTGTACAATATCACAGCTAGAAAATTAACATTGGTAGTCACAATAAAGAACATTTCCATCATCACAAGGATCCCGTTTTTTGTTCTTTTGTAGCCACGTCTACATCCCTTCCACTCTACAGGCAAACACAGATTTGTTCTCCATTACTATAATGTCGCTTCAAGAACGTTATATATGGGCGCCTGGGTGGCTCAGATGGTTAAACGTCTGCCTTGGGCTCAGGTCATGGTCCTAGAGTCCTGGGATGGAGTCCCGCATCAGGCTTGTTGCTCAGTGGGGAGCCTGTGTCTCCCTCTGCCTCTCTCTCTCTTTCTCTTATGAATAAATAAATTAAATCTTGAACAAAGAAAAAAGAATGTTATGTAAATGGAATAGTATAGTACTTAAATTTGGGAATTGGCTTTAAAAAAAAAGAGAGAGAGAGAGAGTCAAACCAGAAAACTGACTCTTAACTGTAGAGAACAAACTGAGGGTTGCTGGAAGGGAAGCATGCAGGGAATAGGTAAAATGGGTGATGGGTTAAGGAGGGCACTTTTAGTGATGAGCGCTGAGCGTTGTGTGTAAGTGATGAATCACTAAATTCTACATCGGAAACTAATATTACACTGTTAACTAACTGGAATTTAAGTAAAAACTTTTTATTTTTTTTATTTATTTATTTTTTTATTTCAAAGATTTTTTACTGTGGTATATTAGTTGTTAATGCTCAAAAAAAAAAAAGACATACATATAAATATACACACACCCCCCACATGTTTTCAAATAAAAACTATCAAACAATACTAACACCAAAACTTATTTGGCTAGCAATATAAGCAGGCAATCTGAGATTGATCTAAGTTTGGTGACTCAGATTTAATAATACCTATTTAATGACATAATATTTTTTTTCCATTTTTTTTAATTTTATTTTTTATAAACATATAATATATTTTTAAGTAAAAACTTTTTAAAAAGCCTGTTTCTCTGGAGAGTCAACTAGGTTGTTTTGTGTATCCATAGCTACTCCTTTTTCTTGCCGAATACTATGGTGTAGCTGTACAGTTTAACTGTTCACCTGTTGAAGGACATCTGTGTTAATTCTAGGGGTGTTTTGGCAATTACAAATAAACATTCATATGCAGGTTTTTGTGGGGACATAAGTTTTCATTTCTCTGGGATAAATGCCCAGGACTGCAATTGCTGGATTATGTAGTGGTTGCATATTTAGGTTTTTTTTTGTTTGTTTGTTTTTTTAAAGCCTGCCAGCCTATTTTCCAGAACGGCTATATCATTTTTCATTACTGTAAGCAATACACAAGTTATCTAGTTTCTGTGCATCTTTACCAGACTTTGGTGTTATCACTTGGTTTTTGTTTTAGCCGTTTTGATAGTTATGTAGAAAAGTACAATCTCTGTACAGGGCAGTTGGAATTATCTATTGAAGTTACAAATACACATATTCTTCTGACGTGGCAGTTGCCCATATGTACTAGTGCACATGTGAAATGACTATTAAGAGCAAAGGAATAAAAATATATATGTGTGTGTGTGTGTGTGTGTGTGTGTGTGTGTATAATATCTTTATATATTATATGTGTAATAAAATACAGATCTCTCAGTGAGGGCTGGTTAAATAAATTGTGATTTAGCAACATAGTAGAGTACTACGCAGCTCTGAAAGAGAATAAGGAAACTCTTTATTGACTATGGAAGAGTTCTAAGACTTATTAAGTTAAACTGAGGGTTTTGGAGGGGTGCGGGTGGGGGTTGGGTGAGCCTGGTGGTGGCTATTAAGGAGGGCACGTATTGCATGGAGCAGTGGGTGTGGTGCATAAACAATGAATCTTGGAACACTGAAAAAACAAAAATTAAAAAAAAAAGTAAAATTCAGCAAATGGTTGCAATATGGTACCATTTATATAGAAAGATTGGGGAAAGAATATATACACACACACACACAGTTGAGAATATATATATTAATATGTACATATCTATAATATATATACAAATTTATATAAAGAGTATACAAATTTTTATATATAATAAATTATAAGTAAGTACAAATTTATGATAATATATAAACTCTTATATAAGAATATAATATATAGGGGCACCTGGGTGGCTCAGTGGGTTGGGGCCTCTGCCTTCGGCTTAGGTCATGATCTTAGGTCCTGGGATCGAGCCCCACATTGGGCTCTCTGCTCAGTGGGAGCCTGCTTCCCCCTCTCCCTCTACCTACCTCTCTGCCTACTTGTGATCTCTGTCAGGTAAATAAATAAAATATTTTTTTAAAAAGAATATAAGATATAAATTTATATAATATATAATATACACATTTGTATATATATATAAGCTTGTATATTTCTAACTGTTTCTGGGAGTTACCCAAGAAAGTGCTAACGCTGGTAATTGTGGGAAGAGAGGAATGGGGTAAGAGGGACATGTTTTCCCCATATTTTTATACTTTCTGGTTTTGAGCCATTTGCATTGTATTGCCTATTAAAAATCATTGACTAATTCAGACTTTAATAGCAATAAAATAAAAATTAAAACTGCTCTCTGAAAATAATAAAACTAGCAAATTATGTATTTCTTTTTAAGCTTTGATTTTTTTTTTCCCTCCACCTCGTTCAATGGAGAATAATTTATCCTTTCAAGTAAAAGCTTTTTTTAACTGTACCTACCTATTTACTCTATGAAATAATGTTGGTAATTCATTTATATAATGAACACTGACAACTTTAAACAATATAAACGAAAAGGATTTTTGTAAAAAACAAAAAATTTAAAGAACTTTGAATTTATTAAGAAATTGACAAATATTTTCTATTTATGTTCTCGTGTTCTAGTTTCCAAAGGACTTACATTTTTCATGAGTAAGAATTTAAAATCAAGATTTTGAATCTGTAATAATATTTTCTTTTACTTCTCTTTTACAGCAACATGAGATTTTTGATGATTGCTTTAGCGTATGCCATACCGCTTGGTGTATTTGCTGGTTGGTCTGGAGTTCTGGACTTAATTTTAACACCAGCGCATGTCAGCCAGGTAAACATTTTATTTCTTTATATGTTATAGGTATTTTTAGTTCATTTAAATTATAAATATTGTCTGTATGTCTTGGTTTAAACTTCAGGCCTGGGTAAAACATTATCTGATACCATTTTTGCAAAAGCAAAATCCTTAGGAGATAGTTAAAAATAATACTGATTTTCTTCCTGGATTTTGTTAACAGCCATGAACTTTACATTTATTGCCTGCTGTTAATGATATTAATAAACAGAAAAATAGAGGAGGAAAGCTTCTTTTTGTTGACTGCATCCTAATGTTGCTTCACAGTTTATAAAGACTTAAGATCCCATCGTCATATATATGGCTACTTTGTCATTTTAATTTCTCACTCTCTCTAGTCTGAGAATCTCATTTCTTTAAAAGTAACCATTTCACCTATGTGCTTCAGGCCGTGTATTCCTTCTCCTCACTTGCAGGTAGCATGGTAGAAAGGAGCAGAGGGCTTCGAAGGGGCAAATGGAGGGAAGTCCAGCACACGGACATGCCATCCCACTGTATGAATGAGCAGCGATCTGTCCATTCTGCTTATGATGAACATTTGGATTGTGTACGGTTTTTGACTGTCACAAACAAGGTGTAGGAATGTTCTCGTACACTCTTGAGGCACCTCTATACATATTTCTGTTTGGATATCTAGCTAGGAATAGAATTACTGGTTATGGAATATGCCTGGTTTAATAGATGATCCCAAACTTCCCCAAAGTGGTTGTATCAGTTTATAGTCCTACCAGCAGGAGGTGATGTTTCTCATTGCTCCACATCTTCACCAACACTTGGCAGTGTTAGTCTTTTTAAAGTTAGAAATGCTAATGGCTGTGCAGTTAAATGCCATTGCAGTGATATCTTTTTAAGTGTTTGTTGAACATTTGAATATCCTTTCTTGTGACACACTTGTTCAAGTCTCTTGCCCACTCTTGGACTGCCTTTTTCTTACTGATTGTGCAGAAGGGGCCTCCCCAGAAGACTATGACTATGTGGGGTCCTCAGCAAGTCTTGGCTGAGAGATGGACTGCACATATAAAGGGCAAATCTCCCAGAGGCTTAACGGAAAGATGGCTAGGAGGTGTAAAGCAGAACAAATAGAGTAGAGGGCAAGCAGTGCTGGGCGCTTAGATTCTCACTCAGCTGGAATGGTAAGACCTCATTAATGCCTTGTTAATACACTTGGGCTTCTTCTGAGACACAAGAATCTAGGCCAGAGTTTAGAATCAAGAACCATACTCTAAATAAAATAAGGCCTGTTCTACTTAGACCCACAGTACACAAGCCCTGACAAAAATCGGCTGAGGAGACAATTTGGAGATTGAGTCCTACCAAGTGAGGGGAGCTTATAAAACACTTTGGTTTCTACTTACCTACCTTAATAAAACACAAAAGTAAGCCTGTACAAGTTCAAGGTGATCAGTTATTAATTGAACTGCGGACTAACACAAAATGCAAAAATGAACCATTTTAGAGAAAGATAAAAGGATCCAGAATCTTTATATTGTGTCATCCATGGCATGTACCCTACTGTTAAGAGAAAAAAAAATTAGACAGACAGGAAAATGTGACCCATATTTATAATGAGGAAGTACTGAATAGAAACCAACTCAGAGGTACACGTTGAATGTAGCACAGAAATGCAGGAGAGAGAAATCTTTGCTTGCTTGAAGTTTATTTATATATATATATAATAAATATACCATACATACCATATTGGACAGTGCAGATCAGAACATTTCTGTCATCATAGAAAGCACCGTTGGATAGGTTTATCATTATTCCTTTGACATTTAAACCTAGAATTGAATTTTGTGCTTGTTATAAGGTAGGAGTTCAGTTTCTTTTTTTTCCCATGTAGGTATCCATTAACCTGGTATCAGTTTTTGAAAAGATCGTGCTTTTCTCTTTGCTCTCTAGTGTCATCTTTGTCATATTGAAGTGCCCTTATATGCACAGATGCATTTCTAAACTTTTTTCCCTCTAGTTTATTTGCCTATCTCTTATCACTTTTATCTACCCAAGTGTCTCAAGTATTTTAGTGTTATAATAAACTTTGGTATTTTGTAGAATAAATACACCCCTTTATTGGGATTTTGGCTAGAAATTTTTGAATGTCTAAGGTCAGTTCAAGAATTAACTTCTTTGTAATTAACTTCTTTGTGAGCCATATATTACATTTATTAATATATTCCCCTATGTTATCTTCTACAACTACATTGTCTGGTAAAATGGCTACTGGCCAACTTGTGTCTATTTAATTTGAAATTTAAATTAGTTGTGGGGCACCTGGCTGGCTCAGTCAGTTAAGCATCTGCCTTCAGCTCAGGTCATGATCCCGGGGTCCTAGGATCGAGCCCCACGTTGTGCTCCCTGCTCAGTGGGGAGTCTGCTTCTCCCTTTGCCCCTCCCCCTGCTCGTGCTCTCTCTCTCTCTCGCTCTCAAATAAATAAATAAAATCTCTTTTAAAAAAAAGAAATTTCAATTAGTTGAAATGAAATAAAATAAAAATTAACTTTCTTAGGTTCTATTTTTTCTAATTTCTTTTGGAGACTCTCTATATGTTATACTTTCACATTATATGCCCTATGTCTCTTAATCTCTTTTCTGAATTTTCTATCCTTTTGCCTTTCTCTGCTTCAGACTGGCTGTTTCATCTAGCCTTTCTTTCAACTCACTGTTTCAGTTTTCAGCTCTAATATTTTTGTTAAACTCATCTATAAGTTGTTAATTTCACTTGTGTTCTGAAGTTATAACATTTTTATTTGATTCTTTTTCATAGTTTACAAATTTCTATAGAAGTGCTCAATCTTTTACTTTTTTGAATTATTAAAAATAGTTCCTTAAGTCTCATAATTTCTTGATCTGGATCCCCTGTGGGTCTGTTTATATTTGTGGTATCCATTTATGTTTTCTTACCGCCTTATGAGGTATGCCTTTATTTTTGACTGAGTGCCAGACATAGTATATAAAAAATTGTAGAGCTCACTTAAGCATCGAGATGATGTTATTTAACCCTAGAAAAAACTATGTTTTTTCTTACAGGACTCTAGGAATCCAGTTTTAGGAATTGAGATAACTGCGTTTCAGTCCCACAAAATACTATTCTATTTTGAGTGTGTGGTATCTTAGGTATAGCCCTTCAAAGTCACCATCTAAAGGCTGAGGTTTCAGGGCACCTGGGTGGCCCAGTCGGTTAAGTGTCTGCCTTTGCCTCAGGTCGTGATCCCATATCCACGTCAGGCTCCCTGCTCAGCGGGGAGCCTGCTTCTCCCTCTCTCTCTGCTGCTCCCCCTGCTTGTGTTCTCATGCACTCTGTCAAGTAAATAAATAAATAAATCTTTAAAAAATAAAAATAAAGGTTGGGGTTTTTTTACAAGGCCACCCACCCTACAATAGGCCCTAAAGTCAATTTTTTTTTTCTTTCCGAGGCAAGTATTCCAAGCATGCTCAGTTCCAAGAAAGAAGAGTGTAGCACCCATTTATTTATTTTTTTCATTTATTATATATTTATTCAGCCCTCTATTTAAAAATTTTATTATTTATCCATTTTTGGGGAAGTATAGTTGACACACAATGTTACATTAGCTTCAGGTGTACAACATAGTGATTCAGCAAGTCAGTACATTATGCTCTGTTCACCACAAGCTCCCATCTGTCACCATACCACACTATTATAGTACCATTGGCTATATTCCCTATTGTAGCACCCATTTAAAAATTCTGATTTTGCAGATTTTATGCTTCTCATTATAAATCTCGAGACACCCTTTCAAGTGTCTTTCTCTGTATTAACTCTGAGAGACAAGAAGTCACACCAGGTATTAAATAAAGTGAAATTTAAAATTAAATGAGGAAGAACGAGGCACTTGGATGGATCAGATAAGAGACCGACTCTCAGTTTCAGCTGAGGGTCATGTTATTGGAGTCATGGGATCGAGCCCTGAGTCAGGCTCTGCACTCAGTAGGGAGTCTGCTTAAGATTCTGTCTCTCCCTTTCCCTTGCCCCCCACCTCTGCACTCAGTCTCTCTAAAATACATCTTATTTAAGAATTAAAGAAAAATTATAATAAATTAGTGTGTAGAATATTATTAACTAAAGCAAATGTCATGAACAAAGGAAGCAGAAAAGCACCACTGGCCTGAAAGAACCAGGATTACTACAGTTGGGTGCACAGTAGTTCTTCACCTGACACAAGGCCCCACTCACCCAGGGGATAGATGGAAATGTTTGGGAGGGCCTAATAGCATTAAGTGGGCCTTAGACAATGGATACTTAATGCTCTGGGAGAGGGACAGTTCTGCAGAACAGAGAATTCTCTGGCCCCAAATGCCAATGATGAAAAAAAAAATGTGGAGATAAATTAAGCTTCAAGCTGTTCTCTTTCTCCAGAGAGTACTTATCTTTGTTCTGGCACCAAACACTGTTAAGTAATTGTATTACTTAGAGTAGGCTAAGCTGCTATGAGAAGTAGAATCCCAGAATTCTGAGGCTTAAGGAATTTAGTTCTCATTTACATCATAATCTAGGATGGTTTGCATAACAATCTAGGACATTTGTCCACAGTCCAGATAGCTCTTTTCCTCCCACTGATTTAGATACCCAGGCTGCTTCCACTCTGCAACAATCCTGTCACCTAGGACCCTGTCATTGTATGCATGGTTTAGGCTGGTGACTACATCCCGATTCTAGTGGTGGGAAAGGGAAAGGAAGCCCGGAGGAGCTTACAGCCGTCGTCCAGTTTCTTGCCTGAAGGTGGCACACTTTCATTCTGCCCACTTCCATTGAGAACTTGTGCGAATAGTCACATGTGTTTGAATGGCCGCTAAGACATACAATCCACCTGAGTGCCTAGGTAGAAGGGAACATTTTGGTGAAGAGGTGTAATGAGAAATATGACTAGGAAAATAATAAATGGTAGAATTTAGTTTGGGCAGCTCTCAAGTGGCAGGTCAAGTTTGGACTTGGCCCTGTAACCACAGTGAAAGCCATTAACTATTTCTGAGCAGGAAAGTGGAATGATTGGGATAATTATTCTGGCAGTAGTGGGCAGAATAGATTGTGGAGACCATTTAAGAAGTTATTACAGGAATCCAGAAGTAAGAAATAAGGTAATAAGCAAGCATGGTGGCCATGGGAAGGGAAAGAGGAGACAAAATGCACTGATACTGTTAGGGACAAATGGAATTCCAATGGTAACCAGTAACATGTATTGAACATGTTAGCTTATTTAAGTCTCAAAAAAAAAAAAATCCTTGTTATCCTCATTAGAATAATGAGGAAACTGAGACTTAAGAGTATGAATTGGGGGGGCACCTGGGTGGCTCAGTGGATTAAAGCCTCTGCCTTCAGCTCGGGTCATGATCCCAGGGTCCTGGGATCGAGCCCCACATCGGGCTCTCTGCTCAGGAGGGAGCCTGCTTTCCCCCCCTCACTCTGCCTGCCTCTCTGCCTATTTGTGATCTCTCTCTGTCAAATAAATAAATAAAATCTTTAAAATAAAAAAAGAGTATGAATTGGGACAGAAGCCAAGTCATAGGAGGAGTTAAAAATACGTGAGTGGGGGCACCTGGGTGGCTCAGTGGGTTAAAGCCTCTGCCTTCGGCTCAGGTCATGGTCCTAGTGTCCTGGGATCGAGCCCCACATCGGGCTCTGTGCTCTGCAGGGAGCCTGCTTCCACCTCTCTCTCTATCTGTCTGCTTCTCTGCCTACTTGTGATCTCTGTCTGCCAAATAAATAAATAAATAAAATCTTTAAAAAAAAAATACGTGAGTGATGGGTGAATCTAGGCAGTATTTGTAGATTGCTCAAGAAAGTTTGGCCATGAGGGGAGGAAAGACTTAAAGACATTATTAGATAGATGGAGAATCATCATCAGGTGGTAATAACAGCCTTTACTGAGCACTTCCTATATGCTGACCACTGATTTAAGTCCTGTACACAAATTATCTCATTTAGTCCATTCTATGGGTAAGAAGACATAATTTGTCCAGGGTCATAAAGCTGCTAAATGGCAGGGTTGGAAATGTTTTCCCGCAAGTGCAATGAGCTATATATTTGAAACCATCTCAAATTGTCTTTCAGTAGTCTCCCTAGGTGCTTAACCCCCATTTCTCATGCCCTCACTTGCTTTCTCTTCTGTGAGTTCTCTCTTCTGTGACTCTTGATACATCTTTAATTGTTGCCAGATGTTTGAGCACCTAATTATTTCCCAGTAGTTCCCTGTATGTTGGTTATATTTAAACCTCTTGGGTCAGTGACCATCTTCTGTCCTTTTCCTGTGTTCTTAAGGGTTCTAGTACAATGTAGTACATACTTGAAAACATTTATTTGTGAAACTGATTATTTTGTTGATTTAAATATTCCGATAAAAGTTAATCAAGAATATACTTACTTAGATAAATTGGATTAGTCACACATGAATCCTTTTATTTTATTCATTTTCTTAAATAGTATTTTCTAGATTTGTTGCCATTTAGTTATTGATAAAATATTGAATTATGCATGTACATAGAAATGCATACATATATATTGAATTATGTATTGATTAGAGAAGATCTTTTTTTCATGCTTTCTTAATTGCAGCCTCATAGTCTTATATTAAATGTGTCTGCCACTTTCTCCACAGGTAGATGCTGGCTGGATTGGATTTTGGTCCATAGTTGGAGGCTGTGTTGTTGGAATAGCTATGGCAAGGTGAGAATATTCTACGTTAACCCTGTGAGTGGGCTGAACCAAAACCAAAAAACAGAAAAATGGCTGCTTTTGATAAATGTTAAGATTCAGGGAAAAATAAAACAGGCAAAGGTCAGAGAAGGGCACTTGTTCAGACTATAAGAAAATTCATATGCAGTAAGAATTTGCTGCTACAAGAAACCTTTCTCAGGAGTAATCTGTCCTAAAATGTTTTTGGAGGATGGAGATGTATTTCCAGTGTAAGCTGCCTCTCTCCCATATTATTGGAGAACAGGATCTACAAGTGGAACCCAGAGAAAGGCATTACAATAATAAAGACTTATTGAGAATAGAGAAGAATTGAAAAGAACCATTTGTAAGAGCATCTCTAGAACTTTCCATGAAAAGGGAGGATCTGATTAGCAGAAATTTATTTTCAGTCTTTTTTGGCAGGTACATCCCTGTTTATTCCCTTTTGATGAAAAATGTGCATAAAGACTTCCAGTTTCACCAGACTCCCTTTGATCTTAACCCATTATGACAACACATTTTTAGAATGAGTCAGAAGAGGGAAGAAGTCTCATTTCTTTCTAAAAAAAAAAAAAAAAAGAATGGAAATATCACTTATCCAGATGACTGCCTGTAAAACTATTCTTGGTGTTTCCAAGGAGATAATACTCATTCACTTCCCAAATCGTTTACCTTGTTTCATCAAAAACAAAATTAGGCAATCAACTTTACCAGAAAGAGAAGAATCTAATTACATATTTGGGGAGATCAAATAAGATATGTAAATCACCTCAATTTCTAAATACTTAAACATAATTGACACAGGATGATATTATAGCTAGACCTTACAGTTTACATAGTGTTTCTGGGATAATGAAAGAATAAATTGACACTGTAATTTCTAAATCACTCTAAGGTTTTTACAAGTTAGGGAAATATAAGAATAAAATCTAAAAGCCAAAGAAGAGGAATAGGCAGGGAGCAAGTGTAGGAAATCACTACATGGATACTGAAATACATTGACCCATCACATTGGACAGAATCTTATCTAATTTTTCTAATTAAATCTCTAAGCCAATTATAGTGAGTCATCATTAACCAAATCCTATTCTGAGCACCACATAGGTCAAAGAGGGAACTAAGATGTATTAAAAATGACATCTCACATGTACCTTTCTCCTTATATTTTTTCTGTAAACCCTTAATTTTATCTATATAGAAATAGAGCTAGAGGAGAAACTGAGAGTGAGGACATTTCTGTTTTTAATTTGTTGAAATGGAAGTTCTAAAAAAAAATACTACCCTTACTTTGGGATCTGAAATCAATTGTAGCTATCTGCTAGGCCTAGAATCAATTTTAAAGTTATGTTCATAACACCATTTGGGGGATCCCTAGAACAGAATCTCCTTATAGACATTAGTGCTTAGGTGATTTTTTTTTTTGTAATTATGGTATTAAAGGCCACTACCAAATGTCCTAATAGTTACACTATTCAAATGGTATTAACCCATTTGAAAGGACTAGGTCTACAAAAATAGGTAAGATCACAGTGGTTAGCTTATTCTTGTGTGATCTGGCCCTATCAGTGTCCTCACTGCTCAACTTTTTTCAGTTCTGATTGTACCAGAAAACTGTTTTATTCTCTCATACCTCACCATCTGCCTGTGAGACAAGTACATTCTTGCAGCATACCAAAACATAAATCAAAAAAGTGTTTGGTGGGCGTGAAATTATAACAGTTTTTGGATTTACTTGAGGGAAATTTCTACCAAGCTGTAGAACCTTTTTCAGAGTACATAAGAATTTTCTGCTAGTGAACTTTCATAGTCGAGAACAAACCTAAGTCATTGGGCAAAGATGCATCCATTTTTTCCACCAAAAGATGGCATCAGCTGTCATAGGAAGCTGTTTTAGCCTAGATAAGGCTTACAAACATGATTAACCTTATCACATCAAATAAGCATGAAACACAAAAGATAGTATTGAAAGTTCTAAGAGGGACACTAATGTAATTACAATAGAAATTAAGATCAATTTTAAAGCTTCAAAGTAGAAGAAACATGGTAGATGTTATATTTGGGATGGAATCGCTTTTTCTGCGATAGAAACAATTCTCAAGGACAGAGTAAGTTGTATGTAGGCACAGCCAGAGAATTGTGCCTGTACAGTCAACAACTACAGGTGAGGAAAAGTGGTCGGCAAATAGAAAAGTTGTGGGTCTTAACTAAATAATAAGCATCTCTACCATTTGCCTTTTTATTTCATGTTAATTCAGAGAAAAGCAGGAATTTTGAAAACTTAAAATGCTATGAAACGTAAGTTACAACCTTTATAGGATAGTATTCGTTATTCCAGAGCTACATTCTTGCTTTCAAGAGCTTACAGTCTAATCAGAAGACAAAAAATAAACACATGCAAAAACAAGAGAAATGCCAATAGAGATAAATGCCGTGAAGAAACAGGGTATGGAGATGGGATGAATGGTGAGGACTTCTTCCATGAGCATGGAGAGTCTTATTGAACTTACTGAGACCTGAACGACCTGTGTAGTAAGCCAGAGTGAGTCACGTCGGGAATGGGAGGAACCAGCATTCCAGGCAAACAGGACAAAGGCAAAAGCTACATCTTGCTGTGGGAAACAGCCCTCGCTTGTACGAGAAACAGAAACAGGGCTGCCCAACTGGAGAATAGTTAGGCAGAGGGAGAATGGAGGCAGAGACCAGATTATATAGGAGCCCAAGGGGCTCTAGGGGTAAGCATTTGTATTCTCTGAGTTTGAATTTGGGGAGAGCCATCTTTGCCAGTTTATGTCAACAAGTTAGCCTGTTTTCTAAAACTAGAATAGTAGGTGCTCATTATAGAATTTTGGGAAGTATAGAAAAATATTTGAGGAAAGTAAAAGTAGCATTTAAAATCACAGAATCCAGGGGTGCCTGGGTGGCTCAGTGGGTTAAGCCTCTGCCTTCAGCTCAGGTCATGATCTCAGAGTCCTAGGATGGAGCCCCACATCAGGCTCTCTGCTCAGCAGGGAGCCTGCTTCCTGCCCCTCTCTGCCTGCCTCTCTGCCTACTTGTGATCTCTCTCTTTGGCAAATAAATAAATAAATCTTAAAAATAATAATAATAAATAAAAAATAAAAACACAGAATCCATCCTGTCAGTTACAGATCTTGAGCAGAGATCACATTTTGTGTGTTTTGTAAGAGGAAAAAAAATACCTGCCACAAAGTAACATTTATCACATACATACAAAATAAAATGTACCAGTTAAAAAAAGTTTTGTTACTTGCTTTAAAAAGAACTCATGGAAATTTCTTCAAGAAAGCATTGTTTAATGAAAGTGTGTCATTAATTTAAATAGTATCTTAAAAATCTTGGTAGGCTTATAATAGAACATTGTTTCTTTTCAGGTTTGCAGATTTTATCAGGGGTATGCTGAAACTAATTCTTCTGCTCCTGTTTTCTGGGGCTACCCTCTCATCCACGTGGTTCACCCTGACCTGTTTGAACAGCATCACACACCTGCCTTTAACCACAGGTAAACAGAGACTATTTTGAACTTTGAATAGATATTTTCAGTTCATGAAAATATATATAACCCAAAAGTAGGAATTTTTCTTATTTTCTATTCTATAGAAATAGAATAATTATAGTTATAAAACTATAAAATTATAAAACTAATAAATGTACAAAAATATTTCCCAAGTCCAGGCATCAAACTATCTTCCCAACTAAAAAGAGTTCAAGGACCACCTAGGTGACTCAGTGGGTAAGCCTCTGCCTTCGGCTCAGATCATGGTCTCAGGGTCCTGGGATCGATCCCCACGTCAGGCTCTCTGCTCAGCAGGGAGCCTGCTTCCCCTTCTCCCTCTGCCTGCCTCTCTGCCTACTTGTGATCTCTCTCTGTCAAATAAATAAAATCTTAAAAATAAAAAGAGTTCAAGAAATAATGAAAAATACTTTCACTGGTATTTTACCTATGGAAAAGAAGTATAATCTTCAGTCTAAAGTTATATATAGCATGGAAAAGCCTATATTCTTTTAAAATTCATATCAGAGCATAACTCAGAGATTTTTATCTTCTTTATAGCCATTACATCATTGTTAAGAAATAAGGAAAATGAGTAAAGGCATAAAGCTTTGATGTTTGAAGTATATACCAGTAAAATTTCTTCCACCAACACCTATAGGTTATTCAGTCTTCTTATATCGTTAATATAAAACAAAACTTACTGGCAAGTACCTGTTAGAAGTATATTATAGGCAGCTTACTTAGCTCATCTGATTGACCTGAAATATTTATAGTTGCTATTGCGCTGTTATTAATAGTATCATTTTGGGGGTCTGCATTAGCTTTCTATGGCTGCTGCAACAAGTTACCCCAAACCTAGTGGCCTAAAATGACACAAATTTATTGTCTTACATTTGTCGGTTAGAAGTCCAACCTGGGTCTCACTAGGCAAGAGTCAACCTCCAGGGAAGAATCCACATCCTTGCCTTTTCTAACTTCCAGAGGCTGCCGACATTCCTGGGTTCGTGGCACCATTCCTCCATCTGTAAAGTCAGCCATGGGTCAAGTTCTTTTCATACAACACACCTGCACCTTTCCTCCAAGTCACATCTTCATCTGAGCTCTCATCTTCTGCCCTGCCTTCCACTTTTAAGGATCCATGTGATTACCTTGAGTGCACCCAGATAATCCAAGATAATCTCCACATTTTAAGGTCTAGTGACTAGCAACCTTAATTCCATCTGCGGCCTTACTCATACATAGACTAAAGGGTCCTTCCTCTCATGGAGTCCCCATAAAACATACATGCCACTGGGCAGTAGGTCCCTGTAGAGCTACTTTCAGACTCTCGTGTACTCTTATCCATGCAAGTGCTTGTTACAACAAATAATCCTACAATCCTCCGGTCTACCCTTGTAACAAATAAACCCATAATTAAACACATAATCCAATAGGTGGTATTACTTGCAGATGGATTAAAAAATCTGCATCTTTAGCAGAATTCCTTTTGTTAAAGGAAAGGAAAGGGAGAAGCAATAACAGAGCTCTCTTGGTCTATAAAATGATCTGTCATAGTATCCCAATTTGCATGTATGTGCTCTGTAATAAAATGACCAGCAATTTATATATCAGTTTATATATCAATTTATATATCAAATTTTTCAAAGATAGCCTTTATTTTAGATATCCATCTGCCCTGGAGTACCACAGCAAATTCACAAGGGCATCATGGCTTATTTTAAATTTCCGAAGGAAACACAGGGATATTCCCTATCTGTCAGACCCTTTGTGAACCTCTAGTTCGAGAGAGTGAGTGCCCAGTCTCATCATTAGATCCCTGCTGCATTCTTTTTGATAACATCATATCTTTGAAAAGTTTGGTTTCCTGCAGTGGCTGTGATAAAAAGTAAATACTGCACAAAAATCAGGAACAGGATATAAGGGTGGGTGTCAGTCTGATTCTCAGGTTTGATTCCAAGATTTGTGAAGTCATGCAGTGCCCATCAGATTGCCCATATCTCATTAGTAAGTGATTGTGGTTATTTGAGAATGCAATAAAAATATATTTCTTTCAATATATGGGTATTATTTTTTAAATGGCCACTAAATTGTTAGGACATACACGTTTATTAAATGGTTTGGCCCCAACTATGTAATTAACAGAATGGTTACTTATTTCTCTTGGCCTTGGGCATACTGAGGCACTAAGTGTGCTGTAAAGGCAGGTTTGGAAAATTTCTACCCTGTACCATCCTGCCAGGAATCCCTCTCTTTAATTTTTATTGTTTTGCCTATAAAGCCCAGTCGTCCAGAGTAATAGCTTTTGGATAATGTGTACTTTTTATATACTAACATTCCTACATTAAGGTTTTGGAACAATTTTGGCAAGTATTCTGAGCCAGAATTTTTTGTTTTATTTTATTTTATTCGGGTATGATTTCATAATTTAGCAGTTGCACAACATTCTGGTGGAATAGTTTTAGTTTGCAACCCTTTTGAGTACGTTATACTCAGATGTGTGTGTGTGTGTGTGTGTGTGTGTGTGTGTGTGTGTGTGTGCATGTATGTGTTACTGTATGTCAAGTACGTATCTGTTAGATTCTACAAGAACAAAGTTGGGAGTACATAATGAACATATATTTGCCCTTGAATTAAGTGTAGAATATTCATTGTAAGACATTACGTTCATGAAATTTTATGTGTTTTCTATTTGCTATGATAAAAGTAACAGTTTTATCTCTGGTTGGGGGCATCAGGAAAATTTATTTTTTACCTCCTTTTTTGTCTAGATCTGTAATAATGAGCGTGTTTTACTTTTACTTCTTTCTTTTATGTTTTACTTGTATAATCAGAAAAAAATGTGTTGAAAAGTATACATCTTTTTATTTTTACTTATTTTTTTAAATAATTTTTTTATTTTTTTATAAACATATAATGTATTATTAGCCCCAGGGGTACAGGTCTGTGAATCGCCAGGTTTACACACTTCACAGCACTCACCATAGCACATACCTCCCCAATGTCCATAATCCCACCACCCTTTCCCTACCCCCCTTACCCCGGCACCCCTCAGTTTGTTTTAGGAGATTAAGAGTCTCTTCCGGTTTGTCTCCCTACCAATCCCATCTTGTTCCATTTATTCTTTTCCTACCCCTCAAACCCCACACGTTGCATCTCCACTTCCTCATATCAGGGAGATCATATGGTAGTTGTCTTTCTCCGATTGACTTATTTCACTAAGCATAATACCCTCTAGTTCCATCCACGTTGTCGCAAATGGCAAGATTTCATTTCTTTTGATGGCTGCATAGTATTCCATTGTATATATATATACCACATCTTCAATCCATTCATCTGTTGATGGACATCTAGGTTCTCTCCATAGATTGGCTATTGTGGACATTGCTGCTATAAACGTGCGGGTGCACATGCCCCTTCGGATCACTGCGTTTGAGTATACATCTTTTTAAATCTTAAAGGAAAATTGATATAGGTGGACCCTGGTCAGGACTATGTTTTTCCAGTCTGTCCTTGAAAATAATTATGTTGGACAGAAAGGAAAGCAGGATTCTAAATTAAATTAAGGCCAGAACTGAAAGGTTGAATCTGATGTAGCCATCTTCACAACCACCGAATTTATAAATTCTACTGTTCTTTCCAATTGCAAGTCAGTTTTTGAATGTCACTTAGAAACTCCTGAAAGAAAGGAAAAAAAGAAACTCCTGGTAGATACTTTTTTAACTTATACTGCATTAAAAACTAGATTTTCACATTCCTTTCCTGAATGATCATGGTGGGTATTTTTTTTCTCTTTCCTGATACTTACCACCTAACCGTTACCCGAGTGTGTCTTATCTCCCCTGCCAATCTCAAAATCTGGAGCATGGACTTGTGCCTTATCAGTTCTGACCCCAACTCTCACCCCACTACTTAGCACAAGCCCTGAATGATGAATGAATGAAGTGTATATTATCTCCATTTTGAATCTCAGTAGATAGGACTTATTGCCAGTAATAGCAACCGTGGTCACTCTGTTACTCAGCACTAGCTGTAGGCAGGCAAAAGGGCACATTTTAATGGAACCAATGGAGAATTTGAATAAATCTGTCACAGATACTCTTACTGCCTTTATAAAAATCTGATCTAATTCCTTTTAAGTAAAAGAGGTTTCATGAAAGGGAAGTTACAACAAAATCTAATTATAGGCAAATCTAGACCTTTAGACTGATATTTAAAGCCAGTAATGGCAAATTCGTATTTCTTTTTTACCAGAGTCATTCTTTTTTTTTTTAAGGAGGAAAATATCTAGTCTTTTCCCCATTTCTAGTAACTTTAGTATTCCTGTTGTTACTTTTAAATAACGGAAGAATCTACATGAAGAATGTGAAAATATATGCATCAATTATAATTGTTGACATAATAAATTAAAAGCTAGTTAATTTTGTTAACCATGTGTTATAAGTGCTGGTACTATTAAAACTATCTGTTGCAATATTTTTTGTGATCTACTGATCTTGATATTATTGTTGCCATCTCTATGGAAAAAAAAAAACAGGATCATTCCATTCTATCTAGAGGTGCACTGTTTTGATACACGTACTTGCCTATATACATCCCCTTGGAGGCTATCAGTAGTATGCTTTTATTTCTTTGAGGAAACTCAGTATTTAAAATTGCATTATGTCTTTATTAATTCAAGTGTCTTCAATACGGCAGATAAATTAACTCATGACTAGATAATGTGAGTTTCAAAATCTTGAAGCTTATTCTGTATACAAATTATGAAAAGACATTTTTCACCTTATCTGGAAAGTAGGTATCTAGTCCTGTTAGCCACAACTCACACAGTCATTTTTCACTGAACAGATAAACGCTTTGAAAATGGCATTTTGAAAAATGTTAGCACTTTGGTGTTGAGTTTGCTGAAACAATATAATTTGCGTTTTAGCGGAAGTTGCCTTGGGAGGTTTTTCATCTAATTCAAGTTACTGGAAGACCACAGCGGCAAGGTCAGAAACAGATAGTGAGTGGGGAGTAAGCAGGGGCAGATAAGCTAGACATGAGCCCCATGAGAGTGATAGGTGACTACAAGCTGACTTCAAGAGGCATTTGAAGAAAGAAAACATATTCGGTTGTATTGAAAGGCATGTGACATGTATAATCTAGAGAGTGATCCTCTTAATAGGAATGAGAAAATTCAGAAGGAGGTGATGAGCATGATTAAAGATATGCACACTTTTTTTTTTTAAGTGGGCTCCACGCCCAGCATGGAGCCCAACATGGGGCCTGAACTCACAACCCTGAGATCAAGACCTGAGCTGAGATCAAGAGTCAGATGCTTAACTGACTGAGCCACCTAGGCACCCCAAAGATATGCACACTTTTAAGGAAATAAGGGATTTTAAGGAAAGAAAGCTAAGTGACTTCATTATTCTTTCCATCTTTATGAATGGACATGACTGTTACTTACATTTGTGACTGTTGGATCAAGAAGGAAAAAATAGAATGTGGATTAAAAGAAGGGAATGGATTTGTGAAAAATCTTAAATGTAAGAATCCTGAAATGTTGATAGGGCCTATTGGGCAAGAGCATATAAAGTTTATCCACGGAGATTTTCAAGAAGAGGAACAAGTCTCTAAGCAGACCCTGTTTCTGGAAGGTGGAGGGCTTGACCAGGTGATCAGTCAGTGTTCCATGATATAACCGTGTATCGCCTTATACAGAACCATAAGTAATTTTTTGGGAACTTAAAAGTCACTGATAAACCTATACCTGTGATATCTGATCCCATCTCAACTCTGGGCCCAACATTTCAAAGGATTATTAGTCATGCTTCATTTCTGTGAGATACAACCACTTGGCCTTCTAGCTGGAAGAGACTCTGAACATAACTGTCAGCCTTTATAGGACTAAACTGAGCCAACAAAGCAGCTAAACAAAGGATATCCGCAAAATAATAACCTACAGAAAGAAAATCAGCACCATTAATGATTATTGCAGCAAAATACACCCTATCCTCTTTTGGAGCTCATATTTCATGAGTACATGAAATATACAGTAGCATATTTTAATCAGCAGCAGATCATGAAGGCCACAGCAATCATTTTTAAGGAGAAAACGTGAGGCTGAGAGGAGAAGCACAGCACAAAAATATAGAATTGTATCCCATGTATTCGGCACACCCAGAACCGATGGAAAAAACTGTGCCATTAACAAACACTGTGAATGTTTACAGTTTCTCTTTTTACATGTGTCTTTATTTCCTGAAGGAGCATTTTCATTTTTAATATCAAGTTTAATTCAGATTGTAGAAATATTTTTAATAAAGGTCTAATCTAATAATTCCCAGTTATCTTTCCTCACTTTATCATAAAATAAAATTCAGCCAGCATGCATAATAATAAAATTTATCCAATAAAGTATATTAATATTATAAACCAACTTGATTCTAATCCTTAAAACTTTTCATGGTAAACATTTATTATACTATTTTATAATCCTTATTTCTTACTTGTCATACGTCTTAATAAAACTGTAAGTAAATTCTCTGTAAGTTTTACCTACCTAGAGGCACCTTTAAAATTTTTGTTTTTAATATCCTAGTTAAGGGCACCTGGGTGGCTCACTTGGTTAAATGTCTGCATTCGACTCAGATCATGGTCTCAGGGTTCTGAGATCGAGTCCCACATCTGGCTCTCTGCTCAGCAGGGAGCCTGCTTCCCCCTCTGCCTCTGCCTGCTGCTCTACCTACTTGTGCTCTCTCTCTCTCTGGCAAATAAATAAAAATAAAATCTTAAAATATCCTAGTTAAGTTCTCTACCTAAATGTATTTGTTATTGATCTTTGAATGAACCTTAGTTATCATCTGATACTTATCTCTTCAGTAAATGAATCTCTTCCATTACAATCCAGATGTATGTCCATCTGACGGCAACTGGAATATCGCCTCAGAGAGGAAGCTATTCCCCGTCCCATTGTTTGTCGGTTCTGGGTCCTGGGAAATGCTTCCTCCTATTGAGATAATGGATTTGGAGCAACATAGCTTACAGGGCAAGTCAGCTCCCTCCCTCTTCCACTGACATCCTCAAAATATTAGCCCTGTCATATCTGTCCTTTGCCTTAATCTCAGCATCCATCGGTTCTCACAAGCTGTCCTCATCAGACATGGATTCCCAGCACTGGCCAGCACAGTTAGCCTCTTCTATTTTTTTTTTTTTAAGATTTTATTTCTTTATTGGTCACGGGGGTAGAGAGAGAGAAAGCATGCACACAAGCACCGGGAATGGCAGGCAGGAGAGAGAGAGGGAGAAGCGGGCTCACCGCTGAGCAAGGAGCCAAATGTAGGACTTGATTCCAAGATCCCAGGATCATGACCTGAGCTGAAGGCAGATGCTTAACCAACTGAGCCACCCAGGTGCCCCAAGTCAGCCTCTTCTAAACCTACTATAGCTTGTTGGGGTTTTCCTGAAAATCTGTTTCTATTAGAATTTAGCAATAGGTTTTCCTGAAACCGTATTGCTATTAGAATTTAGCATACTTTTCCTGCTATCCTCAGTACCTGATACTGGAGGCTATTATTGCTCATGATTAGACATAGCTTTAAAAAAAAAAAAAAGAATGAAGTATAATTATCTTCTTAGCACTGTGCAGATAGATGGCTGCTAAGCCATAGATGTGGATCATGTTCTTTTAGATGAGCAAGAGCTTTTAGATATGCAAGAGCATATAAAGTTTATTCACGGAGATAAACTGATGAGGAGTGGTATGTCCTTTTTACAGTTCCAGCATAGCAGCTTACGTATAGTAGGTGCCTGATAAATGATTTTGAAGAAAGGCTTATGTTTTCCCTATTACATACCTAAACACTAATTTTTGAACCCACTTTACATTTATTGTGACTAAAGTTCATCATCTTGTTTGTAACTTTTTGGTGCTCTATTTTTTATTTTGTCATCTGTCTTAATGTGCAGTGACTTCCAGCTTTTGTGCTCAAGACAGATTTGGGAAGTGTGCCTTTTGTGTCAATACCAAGGAATAAAAGAAATATCAAGTCTTTTTTTTTTTTTTTTCAATCTGAGACAGTGGCTGAAAATCCACTAGATTCTGTAAGCTTTAAATATATTGCTTTTATTTTTATTTTAAAGATTTTATTTATTTATTTGACAGAGAGAGATCACAAGTAGGCAGAGAGGCAGGCAGAGAGAGAGAGAGAGAGGAGGAAGCAGGCTCCCTGCTGAGCAGAGAGCCTGATGCGGGGCTCGATCCCATGACCCTGAGATCATGACCTGAGCTGAAGGCAGAGGCTTAACCCACTGAGCCACCCAGGCGCCCCAAATATATTGTTTTTAGCAACGCTAATCTACATTGTTTCTAAATAAGTCATTTTGACTTTCAGAACTTTGGTTACTTCATCTATAAAATGCCTTACCTGCTTCAAAGAGTCAGTAGGATGATCAAATATGAAAATATATTTGAAAGCAGTTTTTTAAGTGTTTTAAAAATTATATAAATCCAAGGTTTGAATTTGTTTTGTTATTAATGATATATTGAGAATCTCATTAAATGTTGAATGAAATAGTTTTCCTTTTTTAAAGATCTTATTTATTTATTTATTTGAAAGAGAGCGCAAACATGAGCAGGGAGAGGGGCAGAGGGAGAAGCAGACTCCCTAGGGAGCAAGGAGACCATTGCAGGGCTTGATGCTAGGACCCAGAAAACATGGAAAGGTGACCTGAGTGAGCCAAAGGCAGATACTTCACCAACTGAGCCACCCATTCATTCACCCCCTGAATGAAATAGTTCTTAATTTGAAGTTTTGTCATTTGTTTTGTAACACCTAAGGTTCAAGTGTTTGGGTTAATAAAAATGTATTTTAAACATAGTTTATTTCCCTAAAGTTTACTAATTTAGTTTGTCATTGGGAGCAAGAATGGGGTAAGTAGTACTTTCAGGGTTATGACCCAATTCATGTTTTTGAAATAGATCCATTGTAACTAAATTTTGTACTACGCAAGACTTTATTTTTCACAGTTTGAATTGTCGGCCCATGAAATTTTATTAACTTCTCTGAAAAAAACCCTGCATCAGCATTGTGTTTGTTCTGCTAAATTACCTTGACTTTTTAATTGAAAGGCAGTTTATTATAATTTTAGTATCAGCACTATAGAAAAGTTAAAGAAATATTTAACAATCATGTAGTTTGAACCCTCTCTGATGAGCAGGAAATTATCTTGTCTGCCTGACTTTTAATATATGACATTCACCCACCGGATCTGCCAAACCAGTGTATAAAGATGCCCTGTCACCCTCTAAACTGAAAACTCAAATGGAAGTGAAATTCAAATCAGCCTCTGCTTTATGTATGCGTGTCCCAGAGCTCCGCAGAGCCTATGAAATCCGTCCTAACACAGCTGCTTTTCCCCATTCTGATTATGATGCTAATTTAACCCTTTCCTGTATAAATGATTTTGATTCTTTATGGAATAACAGGTGATTTCAGTACGTCCATCCATTGTAAAACACCGTCTTGGTCATCATTTCTATATAATACAAAAAGCAAACCCCGAGAGTGAGAGAATTGAATGAGTTGAATGAAAATACTTGCTTTTTGTTTACTAGCCTGTGAAGTTATTTCATCCATCTCAGCCCGTGTATCCTATGTGTAATACAAAATGAAGTGGGAATATTTGTGCCAAGGATTCTGCACAGGGGCCGGATTACGTGGCTCCCAGGGGGTTGAGGGGAAGTCTGTGGGTCAGACCACCCAGTGATAACTATTTCTGAATCTGTGAGCTAAGAAACTTGCATGAGGGGAGTTGGATCAACCGCTATATCATTAGCTTACAATCAAATTCTCTTTGTTGTTAAATAGGTAAGATGTGCACAAAGTAAATAATCCAAATCCAATTAGTAGTAAAAAGGTATACGATAAAAAAAGTCTATCCTCCTATGGCTTCCAGTTTTTCTCTTTAGGTGTAACCCTGAATGTCCGTTTCTTGGGTATTTTCCCAGAGAATTCTATAAATTTACAAACGGGTGTGTGTGTGTGTTTGTGTGTGTGTGTCCATGTGTCTGTCATTTTTAAAGAAATAACGCACTGTCTCACACCTTTCTCACTTACATACCTTAGATGTCATTAATATCACTATAAACAGAGTTACTGTCAATTTGAATGGTTGCAATAATACACCTTTGGGTGTTTGATAAATTTTCAAATGACCAACCCCCCTATTGGTGGACATTTAGCTTGTTTTTTATGTTTCATACTACAAACAATATTGCAGTGAGTGTTCTCTATATTCTTGTACCTTACTAGCTATAGGGTAAATACCTGGAAGTGGAATTGCTGGGTCAAAGAGTAAGTGCATTATTTATTTTGATAGGCATTTTCAAATGACCTGTCAGAAGATCAGCTCTTTACAGTTCCATCAACAAGGTTTAATTTACAACAGAAATTGTGTCTTTCCCATGATAAAGATTTCCTCTTCCCTTCCCTGAATTCAGATACCCAGGAGACCAAAATCAGAAGATTTTTAATGAGCATACAGTGAAGCCAAGGGAGTGGGGTGGTGTTAAGGGGTTTTCAGACAGGGCTGCCTGTGTCACCAGGCTCTAGTTTTCTGAGACATCCTGTCGCTCGCTTGCTCGCTCGCTCTCTCTGTCTCAGTACCATGCTTGATTAAAAAACAGTAAAACCAAACCTCTCCTTTCAAGACTTCAAACTGATAGTCCTCTTTCTGTATGTCCTCATCATTATAGTATCATTCTTTCCTTCTTTTACCACATGCAAATATACCATACAGGCTATGGTAATTTTTCAGTTATTTTAACTTGCCTGCTTACATATTACATGTGAGAGTTCATCTCTTTCAGAAAGAAAAATGTCAAAAGGATTCTTAACAGACGTGTTCCCTAAAAACAGCTCATTCATTCTGTTAGTGGGTTGTGAATCCTTAGAAGTAGCATATCCCGGTCCTTAAGAGTTTGATTTTTGCTGTTATTTATTTCAATATTTTCATATTTCACATTCCTAGACACATCCGTGTTTGGGTCAGTAGCCATTTCTGCTCTAATTACCACTGACTGACTGATAAATTATTATCAATTGTTTGTAGGTAGATTATGCTATCAAAGCTGCCAGTGACATTCCATCCCTGCATTTCCTCATGTGCCACTGATGAGTCACGTGTAAAGGGGCGTGTGTTGACTGATTTATGTGATCTGTGTCTGGCAAGTACATAGTGAGCATGAGGGGTTCTGTTTTTAAGAATCTTGAAAATTACTACATATTGTAAGTGGTACTTACTTTAACTATCAGATGCTTCCCTTTTAATTCTGTGAATAGTTGGGTCACTGCTTTAGCCCGTTGTGTGTTCTTTATTCTCTGTCATCCTTTTGTTCTCTCTCTTCATGTGTACCTTCTAGTCAAGGTACTAGACTTGGGGTACTAGACTTGGGGTCTCTGCTTAGCGGGGAGCCTGCTTCCCCCTCTCTCTCTGCCTGCTGCTCTGCTTACTTGTGATCTCTCTCTCTCTCTCTCTGTCAAATAAATAAAATCTTAAAAAAAAATAACAATGAGAGACTATGGACTCTGAAAAACAATCTGAAGGGTTTGAAGAGGTGGGGGGATGGGAGGTTGGGGGAACCAGGTGGTGGGTATTAGAGAGGGCACGGACTGCATGGAGCACTGGGTGTGGTAGAAACAATGGTAGAATACTGTTATGCTGAAAATAAATTTAAAAAATGATTAAAAAAATAAATAAAATGCAGAATGAGTGTTAAGTTTAAAAAAAAAAGGGGGGGGGGCACCTGGGTGGCTCAGTGGGTTAAAGCCTCTGCCTTCGGCTCAGGTCATGATCCCGGGGTCCTGGGATCATGCTTCCCTTCCTCTCTCTGCCTGCCTCTCTGTCTACCTGTGATCTCTGTCTGTCAAATAAATAAAAAAAAAAATCTTAAAAAAAAAAAAACCACCATTTGTGTTATAGAATTATTAAATATTTTATAATCCTGGAAGACTAGTATATTTGGAAAAAGAAATGGGAGTTGAGGTTACTATACAGAAACTTTTTTCCTTAACAAAAACTTTTATTTAAAATATTTTTCTGAGAAAAATTAAAAATAAGTATTTTCCTGGGAATTTCCCTCTACTTGCTAGATGAGATGCTGCCCAGTTCATGAATCATTTAATAAAGCCGATTAGATCTTCAGAATTTTTAAAAACAAAAAATAAGCATTTTCTCAATAACCTTAGGCTTAGAATAAATTCTACTCATTATTATATCTATGGCTAGTATGATATACATACTAGTCTATAAGGGATGTGTTTTAACTTGCTGTAGGATATCATTTTTTTCCCTCATTGGTTTTTTTTTCACCTTAAATTTAAGGTAATGAAGGTTTGTATGCAGACAGTAGCTGTGACATAGCTATTTGGAGTAGGGTACATTTCCCTAGACATTCTTCTAAGAATAAGAATAATGTCCTTATTCGAAGATTTCACTATGGAATCCAGTTAATGGGCTTTTTATTGCTAACCTGAGAACCTAACCACTACTGATTACATCTCTGGGTGAAATTCTTTTGTGTTTCCAAGAAACTTAATGTATTGTTTTAAAAACTGTTGACATAAAACTCGTTCCAAAATGAAGATTAACTCTATTTTAAGTGTGTCTCCAGGAATTACATACTGGATATTTTTATTTTTTACTTGAGGGAGATTCCTAACCAGTCCTTTTAAGTATGTAATTTTCAGTAACACTTAATGTTTCTTACACTTACTCTTAGATTTTAAGTTCTCTTTAAAATTGTAGAATGAGTTTAGATTTCAAATTAAGTTGCTATACTTTATCTAAACATCTATCAGCCAGGAGTGTGACTAAGGGAGAAGAATCCTTTTAATTATTACTATAGTGGTAAAATTTTTTCCGTGCTTTGGAATAATCCATACCAAAAAGACAAAGCAAATAAATTGGTTATCTATCATCCAGCAACAAAACTTTCTCCTATCTACTCCACAAAACCTGAGCAAAGAGCTGACAGATAATGATACTTTGTCAAACTTTATCAGCTACCATTGAAAATATGTGAAATTCCAGAGTTACTACTTATGAAAGAGAATACCCAGAAGATCTCTCCGCTAGGACTCCCTGCTGCTGCCATGAAACTAAAATGTTTGTGTTTTTATTTTAGTGACATTGTATGCCTCCTGCATTCTCCTGGGAGTGTTCCTGAATAGCAGTATACCTATATTTTTTGAGCTTTTTGTGGAAACTGTCTACCCAGTTCCAGAAGGAATTACTTGTGGAGTTGTCACTTTCTTAAGTAATATGTTCATGGGAGTACTTTTATTTTTTCTCACATTTTATCACACAGGTAAGAAATTTGACTTTTTATCTCCTAGCTAAATGTGTTATGAGAGAGGTTTGTGGTGCTGATGTATGGAGAATTTATATGGAGAATTCTCAGCAAAGCAAATTACTTTGAGCTTTCACGTGCCAGTTTAAAAAAAAAAAGATCCTCAGTTGTTTTTTTTGAAATGCATTCTGAGCCTTGTCTAGTGCGCCCTCGCTCCCTAGAGGTTCTGGTTTCATTAACCTGGACTGGGTCCTGCATTTGTATTTTTAAAAGCCCCTCAGGTGATTCTAATATGCAGTTTCCTTCAGAACCACTGGGCTGTTGCTTTTTAAAAGGTACTTAGAATCTACTGTCTTAACATAAGATATAAATTAATGTCTAGGGTATATTTGTAGTGTAAAGCCTTAAAGATGAGTGAGATCACCTAAGGAGTGTGTAGAATGTGCAGAACAGCTCTGTCCAATGAAACTTTTTATGATGATGGCAGTGCTCTTTATCTGTACTATCCAAAACAGTTCTGCTAGCCACATGAAACTAGTGCAAATAAGGAATTGGATTTTTTTAATTTCATTTTAATTAATTTAAGTTTAAATAGCTACATGTGGCTAGTGGCTAGTGAATTGGTTAGCACGAGGAAAGAGTGAAAGAAGGTTGAAGTGAGAACCCAAGAGTACACATTTGAAGAAAAGGGGCAAGAGAGAGAAGGATGGGGTCCCGAACTCAGCTGGAGGAGTTAGCCTTGGACAAAAGGAGTTAGGAGAGGAAGCAGCGTGCGTGGGCAAAGAAGCAGACACGTTTCCCGGGAAGATCATTGAAGGAGCTCTTTGATGGCACCGACTTCTGCTTACAAGCTAATCTGTTAAGAGCTGGTGGGAAGATAGTGGAGGAAGGGCTTACAGAGAGAATGGAGCATTAAAATTATCTTTGAGGAGTGGAAGGAGATGCTATGGGAACAGCTGGAAAAGTTGCCGGGCAGGTTGAAGGCAGGCCAGTCTCGTGCTGGGGTCCATGGGTTTGTAGTGACTCCGTTTTGCATGGTTGTTTGGTTTTCTCTGATATTCTTTCTTCTGCCCCAAATCTGTCTTACTGTTTCGGAAAATTTGAGTATAATTTTCTGGTATTCTTTTTTGCATATTAAAATAAGTACTTATACTTGGGATTCTTGAATGTAAAGCTTTTATTAATTTCTACTAGGCTTAGATCCTATTTTATTTCCTCATCTTAATTCATTATTACTACCCTTTTTTCCTCTTTGCTGTTCTCTTAACTGCTCATCAAAATACCAGTAAATTCAGATAATTTGTACCTGGAAGAATCTAATTTGTAAGATTCAAATGTAAGAAACATTCTAAAATGTGACAATCTAAGAGTCCTAATTGTTTATAGGAAACTTTCCGACAGGTTTTATAATAGAAATAATAGCCATGATAACTACCTTGACTGGAAAGTAAATTTTTAAAACTTTCCAAAGCTGATAAAACAGTCTGGCCTGGGTTTTGAACAACTTTGGACACAGCATTTTCACTTAACAGCAAAAAGCATCTGAATGATGTATTAACTTCTTAACAATCTAACAACAGACTAGATTATTTCCATCAATCAGTAATGCAGGTATTGTAGGTTCTAACCTTCCTAAACTTGGTCTGAGTTGAGTTTTTCATATGAAGGACAGAGATTAATGAAGTTAGCCCACTGGGTACAGTCCTCCTGGAAACGTGTTCCTGTCAGGGAAAATGCCATCAAGAGGTGTTGGAATAAGGTCTTTGCTTCCAATGTGTTTTCTAAAACAGAACAAATAACTCTAAATAGAATAAACAGTTACTACACATGAGCTTTAATCCACTTCCGTATGTCACATTTGAAATTAAGAGGCTCAGTGCCTCTCTATTTTTGCATGGTAAAGTGTGCGGATGGCAGCGTTGCCCCTTCAGGTGGTAGAAACAATTTTCCAGCTCATGGGCGCAGCTTTGCTAAGTGGTCCCTGCAGCCTGGCTAGAGTGTGTTTTTTTCTGTCTGCTGGAAATAGAGTTTTGTCCTCCCAGCATATAAAAGCAGTAGATGCCAGATAATGTTATTCCCCAATAAATAAACCTCTTGCATGTGGTCTCTAAAGTATATCATATATTTATTAATCCATTTAAGGCAGAGAATACCCCTCCACTGTCTGAGTGTGGAAGAGCCCAGTGTACTCCTAATCATTTTGCTTGGCCAGTAGAGTGTCTGTGTCCCTCCGCTGGTCCACCTGCAGCTTTCAATCTGTTCAACAGAGATGAGTCTGGGGTGAAGCATCAATCAGTGTTCACCACCTCCCCCCCAATTTTGCAGATTCCTAGTGACCAGAAACAAGCAGATGTTTTTGTTTCTCTGGCATAGGTAGCAGCACAAACATGTGGCAGTATTTCTGCTAATTCGTATCTCACTGATATAATCAAGGATCTATCTAGCTGTGGGAAAAAAAGCTTCCCTCTTTTTGGTTGGATTCCAATCACGCGTTTGTATATATACATATCTGTGTCCATGTTAAAGGCTTTTGCCTTATCTCCATGATTATTGTGGAAAATGAAACTTTAACAATTAATTTTAATCCAGCAAGGTGATTTTCAGGAAAAAAAAAAAATCCCAGTACATTTTGACATTTTAGAGAGTTAATCAGAAGGTTTATGTGAAAGAGCCTAGGCCAGGTCGTGCCTGGCACTCACGAAATGTTTGTCTTGTTTCCTTTAGATAATTTGCTGCTTTCTAGTAGGAATTTAAATATCTAGGCTTCTATTTTAAGGGGATGCTTTTACCTGTTTATGTGTGAGTGTGTGTAATAAATGCACACAAATACGCCCACATCTCTCTAAGGCCAAGATTACCAGAACAATGACAACCTTGTTGAGGCTCTTCCATGTAGAAATGATCTGCCCCTGCCCCAATGACCCTGCCCCAAAAGTCCTGCAGCAGAAGCCCTCACACCTTGTAACTGAGGTTTGAGGACAGGCGACAAATCTGAAAACTCTGCAAAATTATTTCCTAAAAATAACTTTTAGCTCCACAACTTAGTACGCTAAACATTTCTTGGGATAATTGGAATTCCCTTCCATTACAGCCAGTATTCAAACACCATAATTCGGTCGTGTTAGAACTTGAAAAACTCACCCAGAAGCTAGTTATGTGTCAGGATTCAGTTCTGTCAGTTACATGATTAGAAGGTCTGCTTTTTAATCATCATGAAGATCTGTGGTTTCATGGGTCACTTCTCAAAGAAGTACTAAACTTCCAGACTAGCATTTATTTCCCCACAGTGTGCTTCTTAGTGGGTGACTGTCGAGATAATTTCTCAGGGCTGTACAGACTAGCCCCAAAATGACCCCATTATAATGACAGCCTCCACTGGTGATTTGCTTGCAGATTATGGCCATTGCCATCATGGATGGTAGACATCACACCGGCTTCGATGCCAGTGCCGCTGGCTTCTTGGGACGCAGGATCCCCCATGTCCTGTTCTCTTTCTGTTTGGAGTACTTGGAACAGTATCAGAAGTTTCTTAGAGTTTTTCTGTCTTGGGTTTTTTCAAGGTTACTTTTTAAAACACACACACACAAACTGTTACTTGCTCCCTAATACAAGCATGTTTGTAAAACTGAGTTGCTTCCAGTAATGTTTGCTTGGAGAATCTCTGAGTTATTCCAAGCAGTACAGTGATACTCTATCCTAATAACTTCACATACAAAATCAGTTTGAAGATGCTGTTATTTTCTTTATATGCTCTGAAATATATTCTAATGTTCTCTTTTTTGTTTGTAACTTGTTCTGAAGTTTGTATTGTTTGCTATTTTTGTTCTAGAAGGTTTTGGCTAAATGCACTAAAGGTTTTTACCCCTCAGGCCTTTCACTTTTAAGTAGCTGACCATGAATTTGAGGCTGCATGGTGGCTCAAAAGATTCAGGGGCCTGGCTGAAGAGTGAGGCTTTGACTGTTGTTTACCAGAACAGGTTCACCAGATGTGGACTAGTAAGGAGTAATTTTGTATGTAGGGAGTAATTACACAATGTTATGGTCAGATCTGTTGGGTAGTTAATAGGAGTGAAGGAAGCAGGGCATTACACCATGAAATCATGAGGTCATGCGGCTCCTTTTGAATGAAAATGGAGACAGTTTTGTTAAATCATCCTAATTCTGGTTAAATCCCCAAAGAAGGTAGAAGGTTGGTTCTGGAGGGTGGTATCTGGGACCAGACAAGTACTTGAAGGTGGTAGAAAGATGAGGTTAAAAGAGAAAGAGAAAGATGAGGTTAAAAAGTGTAAGAGTACTTCTGGAAGAAAAAGGTAAGAGGATGAGTCAAATCCTGATAAGTTCAGTCCCAAAAGAACATCACCATTTGGTGCAGAGTCTGCTTCACCAAGTAAGACATAGTGCCTGTCCGAACTGTAAAATTAGCAAAGACTATTCTGGATGCACTATATATAATAAATGACAAAGAACCAGTAGAAGTACAGAGGGGGGCAGATTTAAAGTATGGATTTGTATTTTCTCTAGTGAAAGACCAAAAAAAAAAAAAAAGGGAATATTAGAAAACCATGCTCTCTTTACAAAGGTATAACGGTTGGGGCACCTGGGTGGCTCAGTCAGTTAAGCGTCTGCTTTTGGCTCAGGTCATGATCCTGGGCTCCTGGGATTGAGTCCCATGTCGTATTCCCTGCTGAGTGGGAAGCCTGCTTCTCCCGTTGCCTGCTACTCCCTCTGCTTGTGCTCCCGCACGCTCACTTGCTCTCTCTCTCTCTCAAATAAAGAAATAAAATCTTAAAAAAAAGAAAAGAATATAATGGTTAAGAATAAGAAAGTTTCATTGAATCAGAACCCTGTTGGTTCAATTATGTAATATGACACCAGGCTCATAAAGGACAGCAGGTGACTTTGCTACTGCAAAGTCATATGAAACGTTTAAGCAAGCCATTTCCTGCTTATTAGAGCACCTAAGCTGTGAATGATGTGAATGTTTTGCAGTGGGAAAATATAGAGATGTGTATCTTTTTGCCTTCTGAAAAGGCCAGTAATTTCAAAGAACAGTTGTAGTTGTTTGAGCCAAGTGAACTTAACTGAAAGATGGATTTGACTTCTCAGAGTGGGGCACAATAGTAAAAATCAGCCTGTAAACCGTAACCCTTTTCATCTGAACCCAGGGAGAAGGAATAATTTTATAACTCTGATGAAATAAAAGGTCTCTTTGGCAATGTTTGGTAAATTTCTGGGTTTCAGGGGAGCCCATAAAATACAATCTCTTTGAGATTTAGAAAATGTCCTTCTTATAGAGCACTTTGTCAAGCCATACTTTTTTTTTTTTTAGCTATTGCTTAAAATTTGACCTTAAAGTCAAAATGCTCACTTTTATTTTGTTTTTTTTTTAAAGATTTTATTTATTTATTTGACAGAGAGAGATCACAAGTAGACGGAGAGGCAGGCAGAGAGAGAGAGAGAGAGAGAGGGAAGCAGGCTCCCTGCTGAGCAGAGAGCCCGATGCGGGACTCGATCCCAGGACCCTGAGATCATGACCTGAGCCGAAGGCAGCAGCCTAACCCACTGAGCCACCCAGGCGCCCCCAAAATGCTCACTTTTAATACAAATAGTATGCTGTTCTATTTTACTGTCTTTTCTCTGCTTATTTATTTTATTTTATTTTATTGCTTCTTTTTGCCTGGTTAAAATTATTATCTGAAATCCAGAAGCTGTATGGTTAATATAAAAGCTGACAATTCTGGTGTGTCATTTCAGGGAATATTGGAATGAAGACAAGATTCTAGGGGCACAGTCTTCCTGGGTGTTTAGATTATAGTCAATCCAAGTAAAGCACAGAAAACAGCTTTGCAGAGAAATACCACTGAAATATATGTCTTTGTTATATGCTATAGAGTAGCATGTCTGACTTTTAAAATGTAAAAATTGAGATGTGGGGAGGCTGCTTTTGTAAGCATATTACAGAAAAAAGGTATTTCAGCACCTTTTCTTACCACTTGGTTTTCTGATTTCCATTTCAGAGCATAAATTGCTCTTTTAGCCATATGAATTATGGATTGAACTAAAGCAGCATTGTAGAAATCTTTAGGATGATTTTTGAAGATTAAGCCAGTATTAGTATTCTATAGGAGTACAAAAGGAAAAGATAAACCTATAGCGGAGCCCAAAGGAAAGAAAACGTATGAGGGAGCTTTTCCCCCTCATTTTTTTTCCCCTCATTTTTTTTTTTTTTTTTTTTTTTTTGTTTAAGATTTTATTTGTTCATTTGAGAGACAGCACAAGTGGGGCTGGGGTGATGGGGTGGGCAGAGGGAAAAGCAGACTCACCGATGAGCAGGGAGCCTGCCACAGGGCTTGATCCCAGGATCCTGGGATCATGACCCGAGCTGGAGGCAGACGCTTAACTGACTGAGCCACCCAGGCACCCCTGTTGTTTGTTTGTTTGTTTAATTGAAATTGCTTAATGGATATTAAACTAGGGAAATTATCCCCTCCCCCCACCAACACAACCCCTTCATGCTAAGATGCTGCTCACTTTGCACCCAGAGCTTCAGGATTGCCTGGCAAGGAGGGCTGGTAGAAGGAGGTAGAAGAGATGCACAGCTCCAGGGCCACTGGAGGCAGGCGGCCACGGGGAGCTGACGTGTCTTGGTAGCATGAGGCTGGGGCTGGCCTGTGGGCCAGCCCTGAGTTCATGAGCCAGCATTTTTGAATAAGCATGTTCTTGATACCATTAAACCGAGTAATGACAGAATTGCCTGTTTAGATAATTCCTGTAGGTTTTCAGATAATTGGCATCGTACATACATTTATGCTAGTAGGGGGGAAAAAAAGACAACTAGAAAGAAATAAACCAAAATATTCACAGCAGTTTCTCTGAGGGTAGAATTAGGATTAATTTGTTATATTTCACTTCAGTTTTTTTTTAATGTATTTTCTAACATGTTTTACGGTGATGACTGCTTGCTGAGAACTAGATATTTCTATCCAAGAAAATCTAAAAGTGTTGTCTCCAAATTCAGGTGCTTTTCTTACTTGTCTTTCTAAACTGTCAGATATTTCTAAACAGAGACAAGAGTGACAGTGATAGAGGGGCATTTAAAAATAGCGAACAAACATCTAAAGGTGATTGACTCCCCCCCCCCTTTGGAGGAATAGATTTTTACAGGTGGTTCTGCTGCTGACATCTGAATGCTTACAGTTGCGTGTTTTTGTCTTCCAGAGTTGTCTTGGTTCAACTGGTGCCTTCCCGGGTCGTGTTTGCTCAGTCTCCTCCTCATTCTGTGCTTCAGGGAATCATATGACAGACTCTATCTTGATGTGGTTGTCTCAGTGTAATAGCGCAGACGTGAAGGAGTTGAAAGAGGGACTGGAAGTCGTACCGCACATTTGCTTGGAGTTGCACACCTAACAGGAGAAAAAAAGGAGAAGAGAGAAACTTCACTCAGCGGTGTTGTTAGGTTACAGATGATCGTGTTCATTTCATGACTACTAGGTAATAATAACGCGGGACCGGAGGGATTGTAGGGGATCGAAAGACTATAAAATGGCACACCCGTGCCTGGTTCCGGGGCTGGAAGTGTGGATAGCTTACACATAAAGCACTACCTGAATGATGTCCTCTATGTTTTGTGCCAGTGCTAAACTACTGATTGATTAATTGTAATTATGGGAAGAAATAAAGGGTATCTGTCACATACCTTACCTAAGTCACATATCAGAATAGGAAGAAATGCCACTAACTTCTAAAGAAGTTTAAACCCTTGATCAGATTTTAATTATAAAGTAGCCACAAGGTCTATCGATGATAAAAATTAGCCACGTGTACACTACGTTTTTTCTAATAAAGCCATTTCTTATATGACTCCTTATTTTTAACCAGGTCGGAAACCTTGGGCCATCTTTATTACGGTGAGCAAGTGCTTCCCACTGCTTCAGAACACATACTTTGTGTCTCGATCTCAACTTGTCCTTGTTTCTGTGAAATGCAATTTCATCTACTAGGCTCTTAAATAATTATATTAAAGGTGACTAAATGTTCAGTATAGTCGCATTAAATATTGTATGAAAACTGTAATTCCGTTCTGATTGAGCACTTTGTTAAAAGTGAGCTGAGAAATCCCATGGAACATTCTGTGTCTTCAGGCTGTATGTAGAGAGAGAGATGGTGGCAGGGGTGTAAAGCCCAGCACCAGCTATTATTTACTTGGGCTGCATTTTATTAAATGACCCTTGTTTGGAAATAACCATTTATAACATTGAAACTTCCAAACCTGTTGAGTGATTTCTGGATTACATTCTTGTATTTCAATTCCGGTTGTAAATACTCCATTCTCTACGGAGTCCACATGTTTGAGAAGGCGATCTTTTGTCAGTGCCTGTTTTCTTTGTGTGGATGATAGCTTTCTTAAAAATGACGGTTATTCATTGGACAGCTCTCAGACATATATTTCACTGTGACATAAGATGTGCTCCGGTGGGATTATGGTATTACCACTGTTGACATTTACATCATTCCCCTTAACCTAGGAAAACCAAATGTTTTCCCAGAAAGACAAGAACAATACTTTCTTTGTCTTCATTTTTCCATCTTCCTTCAACCACCTCTCTTTTTTTTTTTCCCTCCCTTGAAATTATATCTTGATTGTCAGCTAAATATATATTTTATTTGTCTTTCTCTGAACAGAGTGCAAGCCGACTCCTTCTCCTAGCCATGGTAGTAGAATGTGGTTAAAGAGGGCTGCTTAGTCCTCCACTCTGCTCATCTCATCATGTGTGCACACATCCTCACACACGGTCCCAAAGCCCGCCCCCCCTTCATAAGTCCAGGGTCATGTGGGAGCTCACCCCGGGCTCAGAGGAGGATCTAAGCCTTCTTCTGAGATCCTAAATCATGCTTCTTGAAAAGTAAGGAATTCAGCCTCTATCTTCCGTCACCTTAAAATCACCGCCCTTATAACCACCCTGCTGACTTAGAATCAAGAACTGAAGGAACTAAGGAACTTGCTAAGAGAAGAAAAAACCCATGAAGGCTAGGCTTAGCTCCAGTTACCTCTGTCATTCCTCAGTAAAGGAAAGCAAAATTCTTGCAGGTAATTGAAAGCCAGCCACTGTGGATATGAGCGGTCCCTGAGCGGTGCTCAGGTAACCCCCACCCCTCCCTCTTAGAAGACAGAGAGGAGAGGGAGGAGTTAGGAAGTACTCAGTTTTAGTCAGAACTGTTGTGTTTGAGGACACTGTATATGAAATTTTTCTATAATAAGACATGATATAGAACATTCTAATTATAGTTAATTCTACTTTTAATACCAAGTAAAGAAAAACACTTTAAAAATATTACCTAAATGACGAATTTCATGACATCCCAAGTGGGTAGTGATGAAAATTCCTACATCGTACCAGACGCCAACCATGTTTTTAGCACACGTGAAATGCTTCCATCTCTTTTATTCTATCTGCTTACCCCTCTGGCAGATGCTTGTTCTAATCCAAACTGCAACTGTTTTAAATGATCAAAATTTCATGTACCAAACCTGATAGAACCAAAGGGCTTTGGAGGTGGGGAGAGAGGATTACACATTATTCATTTCCCTGAATATTTCAAGTCATATGCATTTTTTACTTGTTATTTCTAGCATGCATCAAAATAGACCAGCTGTTGTCTTTGTACTTTCTAAACAAACACTACAGAGTCCTAATGAAATTTTATAACAAAAGAAGTGTGAACCCTCCACTAAGCCAAGCCCCTCATTTTAGAATTTATAGGAACAATCCCACAGAGGCTAAGGATCTTGCTGACGGTCACAATCCTAGTTAGTAACAAAGGTAGAACCAACTGAAACCCACACCTTGTGGCTCCCAAAGCAAGGTTTTTCCCTACCTCACAAAACCACAGTTTAATTGGGACATTTCGGGGCGGGTCATGACTACTCCTCCGTGTTAGTACATGGTGGGGCTTGGAACAAATCATCATTTGGAGTATGGAAAGTACAGGGATCTAACAGAGGTGCCTGGTTTTTAAGTAAGATCATTCTGTTTTCTTCATCCTGTTGGTGCTCTAACATCTCTGAGTCTTAGCCTGCAGGGATGTGATATAAAAAGATTCTGATGAATAATTCAATCCTCATAAACCAAGTCAACAGCATTAATTGGTAAGAACATGTATAGTGTAAGTTCCCTGTGGCTTATCAATGAATACTTCACAGTTTATGGGAAGAAACATTTTTTAATATGGTCTGTGGTCGAGGTATAGGCACAAGATAATTACGCACACAAATGCATTTCACTGGAGGATGGAGCTAATAAAATAACAAGAGGGAATCAAGTTAAAGTAGGATTTTGTATATTTAAACATATATGGCTTCAGGGCCAAGCTTTATCATAGATCATATATTTATGCTTCATTATTGAGAATGTTTACAGCTTGTTTTTATGAAGCCCTTCTAATGAGGGATTCAAGCTAAGAGATTTTAAATTGAAGAGATTAAATTCCTATCTACTTTAAATTGGGTTTTTTTTCCTATTATTTTTACTAAAATCTAGGCATTCATCTTGCTGTTTGCGTAAGTGGAAGCTACGTTTTAAACTGAAGATCAAATACAAATGCATAGTAAACTTGCTTTAAACTAATGTTAAAAATCACATTAATTCCACACCTGTGCCTAAAATAATAAGTATGGGAATCATGGTGATTATACCATTTTATATAGCAAGTGCAAAAGAAAACTATGAGGAAATTTGATGACACCTATTTTGTGAATCTAGGAATACCCCTTTAATTTAGAATTGTACAGAAAGGGACAAATTAAAGTTTATTTCCATACTATCAAACAGTTCACTAGTCTATTAGGAAAATATAAGCAATATTCTGGGGATAGGTAGTGTTAGACCATCCCAGAAGGACAAAAGTTGACGGGGGGATTTTGGGTTGCTCTTTTAACAGCGTCCATGGGTACTTTGTACTCGGTGGAGGTAGTTGTGTGCTTAGGATGGGGACACCTTGACTACTCTGAGCACACATGTCCTCTCAGGTGTCTGAGACTCTCTAGGTCTCTTCCTTGCCCTGACTTCCTGGCACAGGCTTCACCCTGAAGCCCTCCCTGAGCTCCGAGGCGAAAGCCCAGCCTCACGCTTAACTACGACCAAGGCCACATGCCTGGGCTTCCGTCTCCTGAGCGGGATGCTAGCATGGGTCAGTCCAGAGAGCTCTAACAGTTCTTCCCACAGCAAGTTTCATAAGTTAGAATATCCCCTGACGTGGAAATGACAAAGGTCTCTCTAACAGGCTTCTCTAGCTATTCCTTCTTGCTTTTTAGAATATGGACTGATTCGATAGCCTTATGGAGTCTTTCTTTTGTGCCTTGGAAATCTGGAAGGCCTCCGATGATAGCTTTCCATCTCAACCCATGCTCAAAAAGTGAGAGCAAAGGTTGCTCTGTCCTAGCTGTTCTGTTCGTTCAACAAGGGAGAATTACACTTTTTTCTCTTAAACGACTAAAAAATGAAAGCTAAAATTCATTTCAGCAGCTTGATAAAATGTTAGAAACTCATCAAACCATTTGAGCTCTGAAGCACACATCACAGTGCTCTCAGTGCTCCCTCTTGGCTCTTCTCATCTGCAAGGGAGGCTTCCACAGTCTTGACCACAATGGCCAAGCAGGACTTGGGAGACACTTTTCATTTACCTAAATGTTAAAAAGTGAAACTTCTACTTCCTACAACTTAGTTTAGGCTTTTTCTAATTCCAATTGATTTTCTTCCCTTGGAATCAAAGAGATGATCTTATCCAAATACCTCATTTTACAAATTCACAGAAAATCTTTGAGGTTCAATGCCAAGCAAAGTTTTAGCAGGTAACCTGAGTCCTAGACCAGCATTCTTTGCATAAGTGGTCAATGCAATAACCAGAAATAAAATTAAGTAATTTTTTCATTTCTTTTAAGTTTTTGAAAATTAAACAAGGAATGCATGAATGCATAGCCATTGTAAAATACCCAGTACAGAAATAGGGTGGTCTATCTCCATACAAACACGTGCTGACTATCCATGCCCCTTTTCCAAAGTATTCCTTACTAATCCTTTCAGAAATTCTTCTATGCATTTTCATACATATTTATAGAAACTTGGGGATTTAAAATTAAGTCATCTAGGGAATTAATTCTTCGACCATGTTGGCATTAGCTTTTTTGGGCAGAAGCAGGAGTTTCTGAGATCCTTGTTTCTCTCCCAGATGCGTCTGTACCAAATGGAGGAGTAGTTAATAGAGACATCTCACAAACCTGGTTGCAGACCATCAAACTCTTATCACATCCAGAAGTTTAAAAGTGAATTCTAATATGCAATATTCCTTTTTTCTTACTGGAAATGGACTCTCTCTTTTGATGTCAACTAGGGCCCACGTACTGTGAGAGAAGAAAGTGAATGACCCACGCCCGAAATCCAAATCGATTTTTTTTTAAGATTTTATTTATTTATTTGACAGAGAGAGATCACAAGTAGGCAGAGAGGCAGGCAGAGAGAGAGAGGGAAGCAGGCTCCCCGCTGAGCAGAGAGCCTGATGCGGGGACTCGATCCCAGGACCCTGAGATCGTGACCTGAGCCGAAGGCAGCAGCTTAACCCACTGAGCCACCCAGGCGCCCCCAAATCGATTTTCTTGACAGGGTTTCCTCAGCCCTGTCTCAGCAGAGACACGCAACAGTGTAGAAAGCAAAGACTCAAGAGAGTAAACTCTGTGATTCCATTTAAAAAAAAAAAAAAAACCACTAGCTAATGAAGATCCTGGTGATCCTATTTTCCTGGTCGCTTTCCTTAGCTATCCTGACTCACACTACCCATAAAATGGATGCATTGTAGTGGGCAAGAGCAAAGCTTGGTTTGGTCACCTCTTCTCTGCCCTCCTCTCCACCCGGCTTTCCCCTTTCCGATTGCATCAGATTTTCCGGGTTACCAGCATTAGGGAGGAAAGCAGGCCAGTTCCTTAATGAACTAGACTAGAGACACCCAGGAGCCCCTGGGCTTGGCAGGTGTCCCAGGCCTAGTGTCTTCAGCTGTTTGACCTTGAGCAAGTCACTTCATTTCCCATTGAACGCATTTCTGAATTAAGGGAGCGAACAAAGATATCCCTAAGATCTCTTCCAGTTAAAAAACTCAGGTCCGTTTTTATTTAAGTGGGAAGAAATGATGGAAGCTGTCTCTAAAATTGCAAAGCTTCCCAGCACCTTCCTGTTTCCATTTGCGCAGTGGCCCTCCTCCTGTGAACACATGGACTATTCCACTGAACACATTTGTCCAGAAGAACTGGCTTTTTCATTGTCTGTGGGAGGAGATAAGCTGCAGGTGCTGTTTATTTCCCCCAAAGGACTTTGTATATGAAATGCGGGGCTTATTAAATGTATCAAATGCAATAAGAGAGAAATCTGCCATCTGATGTTGAGACAGCGGCGTTCCAGAAGCCAGGTCAGAGCACTGCATTTGCTGTCTGGAATCAAGCCAAACCAGGAACCCATCCTTTGGCTTGGTTTGATTCATTGTGAGTCAGTGATGGGTTTGCACATGTAGAAATCAAACTGTCAGATCAGATGGTAAAGCCCATCCTCAGACTTATATTTCTAGAGTCATGGCACAATCAAGGATTGATTGTAAGTTGTTTTGCGACTCTGTCATCCTGGACGAGGCCACATTCTGTCAGGAGAGCTGTGCAGATTACAGAGTGAGAGCAGAGGCTCACCTTGTCAAGGCCAGATCTATACACAGGTGTTCGTAAACAAGGCTTCATTGAGGCCCTGATGTGAGCACAACAGCTGGTGGAGAAAGAGACTGAAAGAAGGGACCAGGCTGGGAGTTTAGAGGCCTGGGTCTCCGTCTCTGTCTCCAGGGCAGCTGCTAGCACCGTCGGGGCCTTTGGCAAACCACCCGTCCTCTTGGACTTCAGCTTCCACACCTCTAAATTAAGAGGGTTAGAGCATATGTTCCTTTTGGCTGAAAAGTTTTCTACACTTAGTGGTCACACGTCACCAAAAGTAGAAGACCACAGGAGGTGCAAAACCTATCCCCCAATATTTCCAGTTGTGCATTATCACGCCCAGATAAATGAGGAATTCTACAAGGCCCTTTTAGCTGTTAGTGATGTATTGCCAGGATCTGGGCAGTGGGAGAAACTCAGTCTGTCAATATACCCACTTATTTCTTCAGTCATCCTTCTATTTATTCTGGATACAGAGTAACATTATGTGTGCAGTGTCTGCCTTTGAAAGAGAATCAGAAAAACCAAAGATGTTTCCATCCTTCAGGACCTTTTAGATGTATTTTAGAAACCAAAATACTCTCCTGAACTAACAATTAAAAGAAGGAATGACAGTTTCCCAAATCCTTAATTACGCACAGCAGGAACCTAAGTATCTTTCTCATACCATCATTAACCATAACTGATTTCAAGGAAAGGATATTTGGTTCCATTGAAATTTTCATCACAGACAGAAGCTTCATCTCTCTGGGAGCATAGCATCAATTTTGGCATTAGGAATCCCAACCCTCACCATCACGGCCGGGTCACTTACTTGTCCTTCCAGAAGTTGGGGAGATTGTTGGCACCTCTGTCTTCCTCTGAAGACAAATTTAACAAAAGCATGAAATCTTCCAAAGATTTCATAAGGCCTGGTGAGTCTCCTTTCTAAGGGAAGTTTGAATTTTAACAAAGAACAAAGACTAAACACCAAAAGGAAGGATTTCTGATGATAGGACTTGGGATTTCAGCCTGTCAGATAGACAGAGAAGGGTTAGTCTGAACACTGGAGACTTTCCGGCAGCCCTTCAGGTCTCTCCACCTGCGAGTGAACCTAAGCGCACTCGAGCAGCACTAGTGAAGCCCTGGCCTCTGAAGACCTTTGGGTTTTTGCAGAAACCCAAAGAATGCTTTAAAGGCGGGGGGCGGGGGGGGGCAGGTTTTAGTCCTGCAGATAATTTTATTTACTACAAATGTCCCCAGTCTCAAATTTATCTCCCTGTCCACCAGAAATGGATCATTTTGGAGGCTTATAAAAATTAAGTTTTGGGAAAATTCTGCCTCCCTTCTACTAGATTGCATCTACAAGTCCAAAACAAAATCGCGTCCTTGACCTACACTCATAACGTGCTATTTCTGTTTTGTTGTGATTCAGAGAACATGCCAGGCAGAAGTCAGGAGGAGTGATTGGTCCCACATCACCTGCCGAGGGCAGGAGGGGCCTGCCCAGTGGAATTTAGCCAAGATTGAGGGGGTGTGTCGGGTGGCCCCTTTCTTCATAGTTCTTTCCTGAACTCGCCAGTTCACATTGTCTTGCTCTTCCTGATCAGTATGTTATTGCTGAGAAATTGTTTCAGAAAGTGCTAGAGATGTCTCAGATGCAGCCATCCCTCTTCTCTGTAATCCCACTGTCCTTTTGGCTTGTGCCCTAGAATCCTTGTTCCATGTCCCAAGGAAAGTAGTTACCCTTGTTCTTTCCGTGGAAAAAACATCAGTTGATATCTTAGCCCTGACACCTCACCCTCTATTATCCCAGAATAGAGAAGTCCTTCCATATTTGTTGTCTTTTTCACTTAAGCTTAGTGTCGACCCCCATGCAGGGCGACTCCATGCTGCCCTTCTGTTGCCTGTAATCATCCTTCTGCCTAACTGGGAGAAAGGTTTTTCTAATGAACCAGCTACTGATCCCCTTCCCATCCAGTCTTTTACCAATATTGCTCTACCAATAAGTTCTTTGTTGGCTAGGTCCTGGAATTTATTTCATGTTTTTTTAAACTTTAATTTTTTCTTACAAAATTGCTTCTTTTATCTTAGAGCAGACTATGATCTTTTTCCTTCTGCGTACTTTATAAGACAATTTGAACATAATGGAACATCCTAAAATAAAGTCAGGCAGGGATTTCATCATAGCCAATATTAAATGCCGGGAGAGGCAGATCATATTTTTAAAAAAGAAAGAAGATCTGGGATGAAGGAGGCTGGATCTCGTAATCCAATGCAGGGCTCTTACTGCCTGCTGAGCACTGGGCTAGGCACTGAGGATGTAGAAACAAGACAGTGTCCCTGGCCCTCAGACTCATTTTCCGATGAGTCCATTCATAAAAACCGTGTAGTTCAAAGATAGCGACACCCCCGAAAGGCTACTATGTCTACAGTTGTCTGTGGGGTCTTACTCTGTTTGGAAGAATAGGTTCTAAATCCTGATTTCTAAATCCTGAATAGGTTTCTAAATCCATGACAAATCCACGCGTGTCCTAACCAACACATGGATATATGTAACCTTCACAGACTGTACCATACTCCCTTCCCTTTTGAAGGGAAAGGCAGGGAAATGTGTTTTGATGACTTGAGAAGAGGGGGAAAGGATTTAGGGAAAGCAAACAAGCTTCCAAAGATTTCTGACATATTAGTGCTCTTTCAAACACAGGATTAGGCAGAGGGAAGAGCCTTCTAGCAAGGAGGAGACAAGGCTATGTAAGGAGGCCCAGGAGACCACCGTAAAAGAGTCAGTGAGACAGAAGCCAGGCCTAGGAGGCATGTGTTAACATATCTGCTGAGCAAAAGTGGAGAAGGGGGTTTGGAGGCAGAGTTGTGGTAGAAGCAGGTTCTGGAAAACAGCCCCGAAACTGGCTTATTCTCACTGAGTCATCTGGCCCAGCCTCCTGCCTCCAAGTACATCCCGTCTGTGGCACGTCTGGCCAACTGCTTTCTCAGCTCAAGAGGGCTGGAGATGCTACAGCTTCCCAGTCATCTGTCCCAGAGCCACTCCCCGTTTGCACTGAGAACTTCTTGCTTTCAAGGACTGGAGGCCAGAGCGGGGTGCTCAAGAAATAGAGTGGCAGAGGGGGACTGGCAGAACCGTCAAGGCAGAGGACCCAGGCGAAGAGGAATTGTACTGGTGAGTCCACATTTCCCACTTGGAGTTAGTGCAAGCCCGTGGGAGCGCTAGAAGGGGGAACCAGCCATCTGGGAACCCCGCCCCCACAGATGCCCTGTCTGTTATAGGGGGTCTCCTGTTCTGCTCCGAGAAAGCAGTGGGAATGGAGACATCCAGCGCCTCCCAAGAGGAGCTGTGTTTTACTTGAAACGCTGTAACTTTAACAATCCCCTTCCCTTCCATCCTCCAAGGAATGTTCTGTAATTGAAGGCATGCCTTCGGTACCTATTGTATTTCCTGCAGCCTGCCAAAATAGTGGCTTTTCATGCCAATTCTTGGATGCAAAGAAATCTTGAGTAGTCCAAGTAGACTTAGATCCAAGTAAAGTTCCCATTTGGACTTTTCCGTCCATCTCCATCCTCTTGGTCACTCTCCTAGAAGCAAGCCAGAAAGCCTGTCCAACCAAAATCACTATCCCAAAGCCCGAACACGTTGCTGTTCTCCTTCTGCTCCTAAGCCACCATGGATTTGGTCTAATTTTATACCATTCATAGTTCTCTGGCTTATGTGGCTGTGCGCTATCTGACAGAGCAGGAAGGCAGGCAGAGGCCAGGGCAGCAGGTCAGACGGCTGCGGAAACAGCAGAGGCAGCTCACGGAGCAAGAACCCGCAACAGTCCCATGGCCACCACCATCCACACTGGGCAGGGGATGGGGGGAGAGGCGCGGGGGGCCTAACGTACTAAATAGGCTCCCGACTCCCATTCCCCGAGGTTCCTGTAGATCACCCTGCCTTCAGCCTTGAGCCTCCCTCTTGGCCTTGAGTCTCATTCCCATTCATGCCCCCCCCCATTCTCTCCGGTTAGTCCCAGGCTGCAGTGAAGTGACTCCCCTGATTCCTTTCATTCAGTCTATGGAAAAACAAAGTCCTTTCCTGCCGGGATCTGGGTCCACCCTGAGAATGGTTTTTGGCTGAAAATGCTACAGTTACACACAAGGTTGCAGCCGACTCAACACTTCTGGGGCAGAGCCTTAAGCTCCACTTAAGGAGGAGCATGGGTCAGGGCTGGGCCAGAGGACTGAGGATAAACCAGATGATCTCTTGTGATTCCTTCCAGCTCCAGGAACTGATTATTCACATGGCAACGCTAAGATCTAGGCAACACAAAGAGGCAGACTCTCTGGCAGCGGGGGCCCGCCTCCTATGACACCCCACGTGCCTGGTCAAACTTCCTCTTCCCAGCACAAGATATGGTGTAAATATGAACAGGTGCAGAGGGAGCTTAGACGCCGCCCAGCCGGAGACTCAATGCTGGGGGAGAGGGGGCGGTTGCGTGCATATCTGCCGGCCTGGCTCTGTGACCCAGTGGGTCTATGCAACTGTCAAAGCATGAGAGCATGTGATAAATGCCCTCTGACACTCATCACAATTTAGGAAGTGTCCTGTGCGTTTTTAAACAATTCTTACCATGTAAAGATTGTATTACATTTTAATAAAAAAAATTTTTTTTTGCATTTTACTTTTTTAATATTTGGGGTTTTATAGACTTTTATTTTATGGCCAAGTATACTTTTGTAAGGAAATGTTGAAGTCTTGAGTATTTTTATTCTCTAGTTAACGTCAACTGTAAGCACTGATAAATAGTATTCATATGCCGTTTTCCCTCCTTTCCATCGGGTCTTTTTAAGAAACTTATGTTTTGGCAAAGCGCTTTATTTCAAACTCTGCTTCACTTCACATTGTGAAGACTGAAGATTCTGAAAAATAAAGATGCATTTAAAATCTCTGTGCTGTTACATTGTGGAAATGGTAATGTGCATTGCTTTGCCAAAGTGGTAATTAAATGTTTAATGGTTTAGAACTCCCAGTTCAGAATGGGGTTCTAGTCATTACTCACCTTGCGGGAGCTTCCATATAAGCCTCCGCGCCTTTGGAGAATGCACATTGGAATGGCGATCTCCTGTTCCGTTCGGAAATACTGTTATGTTGACGTTATAGTTACTACTGTGCTGTGGTTTTGCAATAAATGTGTACTGAAAGCACTCGTGATAAAGTGGTCCGTATTTTGTTTTTAATCAAACTCCAAATGGCAGTAGAAGTAAAGCCAAAGCTCCATGAGCATCTGGGCAGCGAGATACAGTAGGAAGATGGGAGCTTGGGAGTGGGACAGGCTGGGCTGAATTCGGCTCCTTCCCCAACAAGCCCTGAGCCCTGGGAATTCTTTCATCTCTTTGGGTGATCCTGCACTCTCCTCCATTAAAAAAAGGTATAATCAGGGGCCCTGGGTGGCTCAGTCAGTTGGGCATCTGCCTTTGGCTCTGGTCATGATTCCAGAGTCCTAGGATGGAGTCTGGCATTGGGCTCTCTGCTCATCTGGGAGCCTGCTTCTCCTCCCTCTGCCCGCCGCTCCTCCTGCTTGTGCTCTCTTTCTCTCTGACAAATGAATAAAATCTTAAAAAAAAAAAAAAAAGTATAATTAACATGAAGGAGTGGGATAATCATAGTTGCCTCACTTGGATTTTGTGACGATGGAACAGAGCAGCGAACGTAATGGTCATAAAGCCCCGGGCATCTTGGTTGCCTGATAAGTGTTGTTTGCCTTCTTCTTTCCTTTCCTCTTGTATGCCTCCCAAAGTCTTCATTTTAATTTTCACTTAATTTTTTAAAACATTCGAGGTAAAACTTGTTGACCATTTAAGTAAGGCAATCGTTATTAAATCTGTACAGATTTAATACTATCTCTGACTTATCATAGGTGTTAATTCCCAGAAAGGTTGATCACAGCTGGATTGAAAGAGTCTTTGGGAAATGTGACAATGTTGTTGATGTAAGTACGCCAAACTATTAGTCTGCTGGAGATCCAAAGGGATTTGCCTTTGTGGAATTTGAAACGAAAGAACCAGCAGCAAAAATTATTGAGGTAGGTCCAGTTCCATCAGGAAAACATGGAAGAACCTCCTTTTGCAGTTCCAAAGCAAGGACATCCATGGTGACGCGGTGGAGAGCCCGGGCTTGGAAAGACTAGGAATGATGAATGTCCTTCAACCTTTTGGAGGCATGTTTATCTTCACACTTTCTGGATTAGTTTCCAAACAGTCCTGTTCTCCCCTCTAAGGTTCCAAAGTCTTCATTTTTAAAAATAGAGAAAAGCATACTGCTGTCTTTACTTCTTACTGTAAACAATTTTAATTTAGAACAAATTACAGCTGTATTTTTATTTTCTCTCCTTAACATTATATCATGAACATTTTCCCATGACCATGGAAAAATTTATACTTTAAAGTATCTAATTTTATTGTTGGACATTAAGGCTGTTTCTGGGGAGATTTATTCTGGGGAATCCATTTTGTATATTTGTCCTCGACCTAGTTTCTGATTCTTTTCTTAGAAAAGATACCTGGAAGGAGAATTACTTGGTTCAGGTATGAAGATTTTTAACTTCTGACAAGGATCCCCACGATAACTTAATTATTTATCCGGCTTAATGAAAAAAAAGTTTTACTTCTCTACACTCACTTCTGTCACCAAACGTGTAGGTTTTTTTCACACCAAGCAATTCTCTATTTCTCATCAGATACCAACAGTATTTTTTTTTAATTTTAAAATTTTTAATTCTTAATTTTACTTTTTTACTTTTTAAAGTAAATCCTACCCGCAGCGTGGGGTTCGAACTCACGATCCTGAGATCACGAGTCGTATTTCTATTGACTGAGCCAGCCAGGCACCCCCAGACACTAACAGTTTAACTCAATTGTGACAGTAACTGCCTGAGTTAAGGTAGACTCCACAGGTTAAAGGCTCAGTCTCACAGGAGTGCTTCCCTATTCCCTACTTCAGACCCCCAACTGCAAGTCCAAATTGCCTGTCACCTCTGCTTCTGATCAATAAAAAGCTATAAATCAGCCATTCCCCTGACCCCATCCTCAGGTTTGATAATTCACTAGAAGGGCTCACAAAACTCAGGAAAACGGTTTGTATACTAGATGACCAATTTATTACAACTCGGAACAGCCAGATGCAGGAGATGAACAGGGCAGGGTGTGGGGGAAGAGGCAAGGACCTTCCAGGCCTTCTCCAGGCTTAGCACTACCTCCTGGCACCACCACTTGATCGTCAACCCAGGATCCCAGCTCCAAATGCCCTTCAGTCAGGGTTTTTAATGGAGGATTCCTTAGGTGGGCATGACTGATTAAATCTTTAGTCATTAGCGATAAACTCAATCTCCAGTCCCTTGGCCCTCCCAGGCGGTTGAGGGGAGGGTCTGAAGTGTCCACCTTCTATTCACGTGGTTGGTTCCCCTGGTAACCATCCCCCATCTAGAGGCTGTCCAGGAGCCCCCAGCTGCTAGTCATTCATCAGCAGACAAAAGGCATATCACATTAGAGATTCTTTTTTTTTTTAAGATTTTATTTAGTTATTTGACAGATAGAGATCACAAGTAGGCAGAGAGGCAGGCAGAGAGAGAGAGAGGAAGGGAAGCAGGCTCTCCGCTGAGCAGAGAGCCCGATGTGGGGCTCGATCCCAGGACCCTGAGACCATGACCTGAGCCGAAGGCAGAGGCTTAACCCACTGAGCCACCCAGGCGCCCCCACAAT